>NW_028258406.1:12729166-13032407 GCF_053883595.1 Heterocephalus glaber | reverse complement strand
GTCATTATTTGCAGATGACATGATACTCTATATAGAAGACCCCAAGCCACCAAAAGTCTTCTAGACTTAATAACCAAATTCAGTCAAGTAGCTGGTTATAAGGTCAACACACAAAAATCAATAGCTTTGCTCTACACAAATGACAGACTCCCTGAGAGAGAAATAGGGCAAATAATTCCTTTCACAATAGCATCCAAAATACTGAAATACCTAGGAATCAACCCAGCAAAAGAAATGAAAGACCTCTTCTCTGAAAACTATGGCACTCTGAAAAGAGAGATTGAAGATGACATCAGAAAATGGACAGACATCCCCTGCTCCTGGGTAGGAAGGATCAATATAGTGAAAATGGCCATACTTCCAAAACTGCTATATAGATTTAATGCAATTCCAATTGAGAACCCAGCAGCATACTTCATAGACCTCAAGAAAACAATCCAAAAATTCATTTGGAACAAGAAGAGACCCAGAATAGCAAAAGCAATTCTAGGTAACACAGACATGGCAGGGGGTATCACAATCCCCAACCTGCAACTATACTACAAAGCTACTCTGATCAAAACAGCATGGTACTGGCAAAGAAACAGACTTGAGGACCAGTGGAACAGATTAGAAGATGCAGAAACAACTCCAGACACACTCAGCCACCTCATCTTCGATAAAGGAGCCAAACACCCTCACTGGAGGAAAGATAGCCTCTTTAATAAATGGTGCTGGAAAAATTGGGCTTCAACTTGCCAAAGATTAAAACTAGACCTGTATCTCTCACCATGCACTAAACTAAAATCCAAATGGATTAAAGATCTAAATATTAAAATAGAAACTCTGAACCAGTTGGAACAGAGGTTAGGTAGAACCCTTGAAGACATCGGTGTAGGAAAAGATTTTATGAACAAAACCTCAGTTGCCCGTGAACTAGCACAAACAATCAACAAGTGGGATCTCTTCTTATTAAAAGGCTTCTGCACAGCAAGAGAAACCAACAGCAGTGTGAAGAGACAACCCACAATGTGGGAAAAAATCTTCACCTGCTCTTCCTCAGACAAAGGTCTATTATCTTGAATCTATAAAGAACTTCAAAAGATCAGACCTCCCAAATTTAAAGACCCAATCCGAAAATGGGCATCTGAAATGAACAGACATTTCTCAGACAAAGTAGAAATAGCAAATAAATATATGAAAAAATGTTCAACATCACTGGTCATTCGAGAGATGCAAATGAAAACATCACTGAGATTCCACTTCACTCCAGAAAGAATGGCTGCTATCATGAAATCAATCAATAACAAATGCTGGCGGGGTTGTGGGGAAAGAGGATCCCTGCTCTACTGCTGGTGGGAGTGTAGACTGGTGCAAGCACTGTGGAAATCAGTATGGAGATACCTCAAAGAACTAGGACTGGAAGTCCCATTTGACCCCGCTTTTCCACTGCTGGGGATCTTCCCCAAAGAACTAAAAGAATCATACCACAGTGATATATGTGCACCCATGTTCACAGCAGCACAGTTTGTAATAGCTAAAACTGGGAAACAGCCCAAATGCCCATCAACTGGAGACTGGATAAAGAAAATGTGGGTTTTTTCTAAAATGGAGTACTACTCAGCCATAAAAAATGAGAAATTAGAGATATTTATAGCTAAGTGGATGCACATTGAGGTGATACTCTTAAGTGAAATAAATAGATCACACATGTATAAATACGGAATAGTTTCTCTGGTGTGAGAAACTGAAAGTGTAAATAAGGACGAAATGTATAATAGGTAATGTGAAATAGGAAGAAAAGGGGCAAAGGGGAAGGAAGTGGGAGGGCTAGGGGAAAGGACAGAAGGGAATGGGATTAATATTAGAAAATGGAAAAATAGGAACAAAATCTTTGTAAATAAGGAGGACTGGAGGGTTTGAAGGGAGGGCTGGGCAAGGGTGAAAAATAAGAACCAAGAGAGACTATGTAAAGGTGCAAATTTCCAGTGATGAATGTCATTATATTGTATACCTAAAATATACCAATGATTAGAATGAATAATCGATAATGTAAAATAGGAAGAAAAGGTCCAAAGGGGTAGGGGTAGTGGGAGGGGCAGGGGAAAGGAAAGAAAGGAAAGGACAAATGCTGAGAAATGGAAAAAATGGAAATAAAGTCTTTGTAAATAGGGAAGGGTGTAGGGTGTGAAGGGAGGGCTAGGAATGGGGAAAAAATAAGAACCAAGATGCATTATGTAAAGGTACAATTCCCAATGAGAAATGTAATTGTGTTGTATACCTACAATGTACCAATAAAAGAATTTAATACAAAAAAAAAAAAAAGAAGCCATGCCAAGGTCTAAGGAAAGACAGGCAAAAGAAACAAATCTGAAGGGGGTGGAGGTGGGGATGCCTGAGGAATGAAGAGGCCACTGTGCACAGGGCAGAAAGTGAGTAGGAAAAAGGAATAAGGAAGGAGGTCAGAAAGGTCACATAAGAAGCAGATCATCTAGGGCCTTACAGGTCAACATAAGGACTTCAGTTTTTCTCTGATAGGAGACACCATTGATTTGAGCAGAGGCCCAACTTTATCTTTTGTTAGAATTCTAAGGATTGCTCTAGTTGTCATTTTGAGAAAAGAGGCAAAGGTTTACAAGCAGTGACATGGAGCTGAGTCAGAAGTCTATTAAAATAACTCAAGAAAAAGAAAATGGTAACTTGGACCACAGTGATTAGTGATGGAAATGGACAAACTGGCGAGACTCTAGGTATGTGTGTTTTGAAGGCAAAGCCAACAGGATTTTCTGAGAGACTATATGGTGTATGAGAAAAGTAAAAGAATATAGGACCATCAAGTTACTGTCTTGGACTACTGGAAGAATGTAATAATGCCTTTTGCTTTGAGGAAAGATTACGAAGGATCTAGGTGGAAGAAGTCTAAAACCATGCCATGATGAATATGAGAAACAAAGTCTAAGCAAAGTGGAAAGGAATTTATAATATCCAGGGGCAGAAGGAAGGTCTCATCTACTAAGGAAAAAGAAGAATAAGTAGAACATCTCAAAAATATTCTTTGTTATCTTGCTGTGATTCAATTCTCAGGGGTTAATCACAGCACATCACTTTCTGCTGAACTTCGTGTTTTATGTTGTCTTATTATTTAGTTCAATTTCCACAAAGAAAGCTCTTTGAATTTAAACAATAGCCAGTAGAAGAAAGAAAAAAACATACAAACAAACAAACAAAAAACCCCATTAAAGATTACTAGCAAATCAGCAGAATTTGGGAAAGAAAAGTATTAAACATGCAGATCAAAATAAGGAGGGGGAAAGAGCTGGGGATGTAGCCCAGTGGCAGAGTACTTGCCTAGCAAGGGTGAGTTAGATGATCCTCAGCACCATAAAAACAAAATAAAAAAGATAATAAAGAGGACAGGGGAATTTATATTCAAGAAAAATTGTCAGACATATAAGCCAACATTAAGAACAGAATTTTTACAGTTTTCCTACCCCAAAATCTTCAAACTGGCATGAATTCTAGATTTTCATATCTAAATTGGACTAATCCAAATTAATCTATTCAGCCCTTCTCATTATTGTTCCAATGTCTAAAGCAAATACATCTGAATATCTCTCAAAACAATTCCCATGAAAATCTAACATTAAGAAAGGCAAAGCCAGATATATTTCTAGTTTGCTTTTAAGTCATTTAATTTCTTTTAAATCACAGGCAAGCATTAATTTCTATACCAAGACTAATGAGTAAGAGCAAAACCAAAACAATGCAACAGAGTATCAAAAGTCAAACATAAGAAACAAATCTTAAACTTACCCAAATGAGTGTAACTCCACTCCCCATAATGATTAACAAAAAAAATCCTCAAACTCAAATCTTCACTGTACATAATTTCTTAAGAATAATGTATTAGGCACTATTTTCATTTTATTCAAAATAATAATGTGAGTCTTGTCTCCACTTTTTCCTAACAACACAAGAGGTTTGGCTCACATTAAACTATAATGTAAGTATGTAAATGTGACTGGTCAGAAAACATTGCTCCATTAATCAACCCAGTCCTGGGCACACTGCAGGGACCTGGAGCTTATGAACTCAACACAGGTTTGATGAGCCAATCTGAAAATTTGGTTTCAAATTCTGAAACCAAATTCACTGTTCATTTAAAGATAACATGATTGATCCCTGTCTCTAACACAGCAGGGTGCCTGGTATATATAACTTCTAAACTGCTAAGAAGAAAGAATAAACATGACACTACTACAGAGAGCAGGATCAAGTAAAAATCCAAATAAGTGATAGTAATACTACATTCTCCCCTATTCATATATATTCAGCTCTCTACTCCTCCTTTACCTCTTCATTGTGATCTCAGACCACAGCTCAAAATCTGCCTCCCTCACTATACTGTGGGACTCTAGAGAGCAAGAAGTAGTCTTTATTCATCTTTGTATTCTCAGAATACAGTATGAGCTAAATAAAAGTTAGTAGTTAATTGACTAGGTGGGTAGACATGTGGATAGCTAGCCAGTTGACTGAGTACCCTGCTTCTGTGACAGACTGCTTGTAAGAAAAGTAAAGATAAAACTGAAAACAGGGTGAAAGTTAGGCAAAGGAGGGAAGACAGTAACAAGGAGAGAACAAATGTTACAAATGTTGGGAAACCTGAATTGTGACTCAAGTTCTGCCCTGAACTCACTCTTACCTTAGGTCATTGTGATTTAGTCTATGTGAATGTTGGAGGAAGGATCATCTATAAAATATAATATCTACAGAGTATGTTAAGAACATATTTTTCCAATTACCTGTGGAATATTTTAAAATACAGATTAGACCAGGTAACTTGTAAACTCAACTTCCATCTATTTATTGATATAGAATCATCTCAAGGTAATAATCTCAAGCAGACAAACCAAAAGAGGACAAGTTTCAAAGCCAATTTCTAATGAGAAAATTAAGCCACGACAATACTAAAAAATGATTTTGCTGTTTGAAAATTATTTCTTAGGAAGAAAGAACTTCAACAGACTCTATATATTTGCTGCTGGTAGCTAGATGCCATGCTAGGTTCATCAGTGTAACTTCTGAGACTTGTTCTTTGGCCTGTAGCTTCAGATCCACTTCTGCTTAAACGCTTAGTTTTCTGGGGCCTTCAAGTTTCATTTGGGTCTAAGAGTTTCTCTAACTTATTCATCACTGCTATTTAATTCACTATTCTAAATTTATCTCTTCCAAGTTTAAGGAATATCCTTATAGTGTTGTTTTCTAAAATTTGGAGAAAAGGGCCGTATCTACCCAACGAATACCTTTTATCATTTTATTATTTCTGTGGCCAGTGACTTCCTGAATAAAGAGTTCTCAGATATTCCTGAATTAAGTTCTAAAATATTTTGCCTGGCTTCAAATCAGCCTTCCTTTGCCACTCCAACCCCAACCCTCCTCCCTACACACACACACGGAACAATACACACTTCTCCTACTACTAACTTATTGTCCCTTTCTGGAAATTTTTCATTTATTTTGAAAGGTGCAAAAACTATGTTCCTAACTCTAGGTAGATACGTTATAGTTTTATACAAAAAGTTATATTCTTGTTTTGTTTTCCATAGTTTTCAAAGAATGCCCAATGTTTTGTTGACATTTCTAACTGCAATCATACATTAAGTCAATGTCACAGAATTGAAATGATTAAGAAAATCTAGCCCAAACCCCCATTTCACAGAGGAAGACACTGAGGGCCATAAAAGTCACACGCCTTGCAAGTTGCAGCAATAGTTTTGTGATTGCACTGGTACTACAGTCCAGGTATCCTAATTCCAGACCAAAGCTCATGCTGCCTTTGAGCAACAATGTGAAGTCACTCCCACACTCTTAACGGATTATAAAAATTACTTGATATCTTTCCAATGTGAGCTCACAATAAAACATTTCTATCTGACTTTAATGCCCAGTCACAAAAACCTTTCTAAAATCTTGGTCATTTTTTAAAACTACCTAGAGAACATGATGTCACCTAATTATCTAATGTCAAACTAGATACTAGCACTGGTCCTCATTCCTTATAATTCTCAGTTTCTTTCACAAAATTTCAATCTTCTTTTCCCTCCCCCATGTCATACTTTAATAATCATTAATTAATATAAAATCAAACAGTTTGATAAGTATGAAAGTGGAGTTACTAGACCCTTCTTCAACTCTCTCTTGAATGGCTTCATGTGCAATCTGTTATACCTGTAGTAGAACCTGTTAATAATGACAGGCATACATTTTAGGTAACAACTCAGTCTTACTGGTTCTCAAGAGAATAGTCCAATGAACATCTCCTGAACTGACAATAAGAATTCAAATTGGGCAATGTGTCTTGAGGGTAATATCATAACAGTCAACACTCTTAAATATATTCATGTCCTCAGGCTCAGGAACTGCAACTCAAAAACTTTATCCTAAGGGAATAATCAGAAAGGCACATAAAAATGTACATGAGAACATTAATCACCAGGGTTATAACATAAAAAACTGGAAGCAATTTGAATATTCAACAATGGAGGAGCCCAGTGTGATGGTTGCCCCAAATTGGAGACCAGGTTGGACTACACAATGAGTTCAAGGCTAGTCTGGAATACACACCATATTACCTTGAAATTAAGATCTAAATAGAAAACAAAACCCTAGTACAATTTTTCAGGATGTTTGTAATATAAGCCCTACCTCCAAAATAAGCCTCAGTTAAGATCATCAGTCAGACAGACACATTTAGTATGTAAACTGCAACATGTAATAGACATACTGAATTATAAAATAATATATAATTAAATATAAATACAATTGACATTAATACTTTAAAATAATTATTTTAAGTATTTCTAAATATCCAAGTGGGTGCCTTTGGATGAGACATAAAAGCTTACATAAACAGATGAACTCAAGACTTACTGCCAAATGACCAGATACAGAGACAAGGTACGAATAGCGTGCACACTCAATAATGAATGTATGTGATTGTAATATGAAACTTCACAATTCAATACATCAAGTGTCGTAACAGATGTATTTAATGTAGTTGTGTGAAATGTAACATTTTCCAAATTTTGATGCCTACAATTTTTTGTCAGTTTTGTGTGGACCATCATTCTAAACTATCATCATTTTTGTTGCCACTCTTGTCTCCTAAGTCTTCAATTAAAACTTGACTTAATGGAAACTTTGTGAAACCAAGCCTGCAAGAGGCATTGACTTGGGTGAAGAATTGATGGGATAAGGTCACTGACAGCTGTGTTGCCAATGTACTGCAAGCAGGCTACAGAGGCAAGAAGTGCTCATTTAAAGAGAGCTCTATTGCTGGATATGAGAGGTTGAGAACAATAGTTCTACAGGAATGGGAGTTGCAAAAAATTCTGGTTGGAAATTTGGGGTTTGGAGAGTTATGACAATTCTGGAAGATAACATAAATGTAGATTTTTTTACATGAATAAATGTAGATTGGTGTACATGAAAACGTAAACACCCCTGAAAATCAACCCTATTGCATTTTTTGGAGCAAAAATTAATATAAGACTTAGCCTTATTTTCAGGGAAATATGACTGCAACACCATCTCCCCTAAAAAAGGAAATAATTAAATTAAGGCACAGCCAATATGTGCATCAACTAAATGTTTTTGAGGAATGTTTATATATTAAGTAGAGAATAAGAGCAAGTTATAAAAATAAAAAGCATATATACAAAGAAAAAGGAAAAGAAAAAAAAATACCTAGAGGACTAGGAACATAGCTCAGTAGTAAAGCCCTAGGTTTGATTCCTAGCAATATAACAAAACAAAAACAAAAATGAAATAAGGTAAATCAATACATCAATAAAGTTCTATATTCCTAGTATCTACCCGTTTTCAATAAAATAAAGTCTTAAGACAGGATCACAGACTTCAGAGTGAAAGAAATATAGTCTGAGGTCTGGCTCTGTACTTGTCAGCTCCACGACTGTGGCCAAGTCATTTGACCTCTGTGCATTTCTCACTTGTCCATACACGGTCTACATCCTCATCTGAAAGGAAGATAATTATATCTAGCTAATTCCTTGGGTTGGCATCAATTTTTATAAACTAAGACAATCATATATACCACCAAGTTTTTGGCCTATGATAAACACTTAATAAATGGTAGCTACTTTAATTACCAAATGATAGTATTATGTAATTATTTACTTTAAAATCAAGGAGGGAATAAAGTTTAATATAAAAGAAAAAAAAATCTTAGAAAAATCCCACCTGGTCAGAAGAGTTCAAAAGCTTTTAACTTTTTAAGTCAGAAAATCCTCTGACCTGTCTACTTTAAATAAGCTTTAAAAATTAATTTTTGAGGGCTGCGGATGTAGCTCAGCTGTGCCACACCTGCCTGGCGAGCGCAAGGTTCTGAGTTCAATCTCTGGTACCAAAAAAAGAAAAATTAATTGTTGACATTCTTCAATGTAAACAAGTGCACTGATTTTTGGTATCTCCGTTTTTGTCCTTGCACTTAAATTTGTATGCTGATCATAAAAATGATCCTGCTATGCCTGTGCCTCTAGTTAGCCTCTTTCTTATCAAGGACTCCTACAAGCTTTTATTATACTGACTTTGAAGACTCTGGAAAGAACCCCTGAAACCCTCTTTCCTGGCCTTTGTCAGATATACATCTTACCTGCAATATTTTGTAGCTTTTCTTATTTCTTCATGCATGAGAATTCATCCTCTCTTTTAGCCTACTTACTTTAAGGCAGAAATTTCTTAGACTAGTGAAACTCAGCTTAAATTTTCATCATACAGTATTCTTTCCTTCCTTTTTGAGTTAAAGTGAAATAAAATGAACTCTGCTTTAAAGTTTAAGAATTTTAAAATATACCTTGAAGCATTTGAAGAACTTAAAAATTACCACAAAAAAACAAGACTTTAAATCATTTCTTGGAAGTGGATTGCATTCTGATATCTAAATGATGAAACAATGTGATACAGTAAAAAAAAAAAGTCAAGGACTTTTGGAGTTAACACTGGTGTGGGGCCGGGTATGGTGGTGTACACCTGTAATTCCAGCACTCTAGCAGGAGGATCACTGCATTTGAGGCCAGCTTGGGCTACACTGTGAGTTCAAGGCCAGCCTGGTCTACATAGCAAGACCCTGTCTCAAAAAAACAAACTGGCTTCATATCTTAGTCCTGTTGCTTCTATCAGTACACCCTTGACACAGTTTACTTCTTTAAGACCCAGTTTTCTTATGTGTAATATAAAATAGTGAAAAGTAGAATCTACCTTCACAGGATTGTTATGAGAAAAGAGAAAATATTATTACAGTACTTGTTACAAAGCAGACATATACTAAATGTTAGTTTTCTTCTTCCTTAGCTATTTACTTATATACAATGAACTCAAAATATTTATACATCTTATTTTTATGTCTTCAATGACAACAGAAAATATCACTGATTATTATGGGAACAGGAGATAGATCTAAATTTTTCCTCTTATAAAAGACATTACATTAGAAAGACTGGGTAGAATTGTTTAGGACAATAAATTCAGAAGAAAAAAAACTTACACTAGCTAAAAGTGAATTTATACTACAAATACCCAGTACTCTCTATAAAAAACTCAGTGAAAAATCTTAATCATACTGAGAAAATACAAATAATAACCTGTCAGTAATATTTTGTTGAAACTTAAAAATGATAATGAATATGATTAAGTTTAAGTTCAAGATATTCCCATTGTTTCTAAGTAGCAGATTATAAATCTTCTAGAACAGAGGGAAAGACTGAAATGGATTATCCAATTAGCTCATATACTGCCCCTTTCTCAAGATCTGGTTCAGCTGGGCATGGTGGCACACCCCTATAATACCAGCACGAAGGGGGCTGAGGCAGGAGGATTGCCACAAGTTTGAGGCCTGCCTGGGCTACACTGAGTTCAAGGCTAGCCTGACTACATAGCAAGACCCTGTCTTAAAAAAAAAAAAAAAACAGCCTGGCTCCTTCATTCACCTTCTATAAAGTTCTGATTTTTCATAAATCTTAAACAGTGGATCATTCTTTTGAACTCAAGCATTTTATCCATATATTTCTCTTGAGACACCTGTTGCTTCATCCTTCATTCACTTATCCTTGAAAAGACACTGACTATCTACAACCTGCTTTGTGCTTGGCCCTAGGGATCATTATCAAAATGAAGCCAATATGATATCTGCTACTGAGGAGTTCCCAACCTTGTGGACTGGACAAGTTCCTTGAGGACAAAATTTATGCCTGATTCATCTTTGTATCTACTACAGCACTTAGTCTCAGTCTCAATGTCTTATCTAATAAAGTGTAAAGCCATAAATATGTATTAAATGAACAAAAAAATTATAGCACTTAATAAAGGGCCTATCTTTAATTGGTTATTTAAATTTGATCCAACTTTGCTTTCTAGAGCACCTGTTTTTGTCAATAGAGGTTTACTGGAACACAGCCACATTTATGTACTGTCTATTGCTGTGTTTACAACAACAAAGTAGTTGTAACAGGGCTGCAGAGCCTAAAATGTTTACCACCTCACACTTTACAGTATATGTTTCCTGTCTGCTGTCCCTGGGAGTGGCAATCCTGGTTTATTCATATCTTCCACATACACCTAGTTAGACCTTCCATATATTTAATGTTCCCCAAAAATATATTCAACTGGATTAAATTAACAAACTTTAAACATAGAAACTGTTTCCAAGTTGGAATCTGCCTGTGCTACTGGAGGTATAATAAATAACCAAAATTTGGAAAAGCATATCAAAAGAACTCAGAGAATTATGTGTATTCTGATTAAACATAATATTTATTAGGTGCTTATATTTGGGTCTGTCTTGACCCTTAAGAGTCAAAGAAGAGAAACAGTCTTATTTTACTTTTTCTAATTTCTTAAATTCAATTTCTAAATTCAACATTTCTCTAATTCTCTATTTTTCTCCAAGCCAGGTGTTTCATTCATTTGTTAATATAATCATTTAGCAAAGATTTATGGAGTAGCAACTATGTGTCTGATGCTATTTGGGAGCTAAGAGAATAAATATCCTTAAAACTTGGTTCCTGCCAAAAAAGAATATCTAATTCTAGTTTAAAAGATATATCAAAAAGGAGAAGAGATAGTATTGAAATAATGTCAGCAAATAACAAGTGAGTCAGTCACGTCAGGTGTCTTAGCACCAACTAGTTTCAAACATGGTGGGGGGGGTAGAAAAATTACTTTGAATGTTTTACTATCATGAATCAAAAAATTTCTGAAAACTTGGAAAGCAGCCCACTCCATTGCAGATGCTACTGCTAGGGTTTAAAAAACAAAAGCATCAAAATTGTTTACAAATTCCTTAAGGCATTTTACTCTCCCCAGCAGTATAAGCAGTAAACAACCTTCTAGATAAATATAAACTATCTGAAAGTGTTATAAAATGTTAAAATGCTTGAGAATACAACATTTGAGCTCAAGAAAGACAATAGTTATAAGAGGGAAACTAAAATGGGAATAAACTATTCTTCTTACTCTAAAGGGAGGATGGGAGTTGTGATGGAGAAAGAAAAGATGGAAACTATTCTCTCATTCAACAAATATTTATTTATCACATAAATATATATATTTCTTTAGTTTATGCTAAGTTCTGGGGAAAGACTAATGAGCAAGACAAACAACACAGACATATTCCTATTCCTCCTTAGGGGATAACACAAGAAAATCTCACAGAAAAAAATACATGTACTGTATCACTAAGATAGTAGAATCAAACACCCACGCCTATTTGTTAAATTATTCTATATAACAGAAGTTAATAAAAAACTAAGTAACTGCTATGTGTCAATTACAGTGCCAATGACAGAAGCATATAAAGTATTTTTCCCTGGGGACTTCACATTCTAAGTGTTTATACAAATATGGACATAAATACAGTAGTTTTGATACATTATAATTAATACTGTAATACAAGGTTGTTATTTATGGAAATACATAGGTAAATCAACTTTCTTCTACCAGGGAAGAAGAACTGGGAAGACTTTGAATATGTAGGCTGAGCCTTAAAAAGTAGAAGTTTACCTGGCAAAGAATTTCAGTCAAAAGAGGAAGCTACAGGCCGAGGATTTAGCCCAGTGGCACCGTGCCTGGCTCATAAGCGCAAGGTCCTGAGTTTGATCCTTGGTACCAAACAAAACAAAACAAAACAAAAAGAGAAAGCTACAGAAAAGTCAGACATAGAAACTTCATTAGGGAAATGAAAGTAGTCCAATGCAACTACAGCAGAGTCCTGTGTAGTCCAGGGGACAGAAAATGTGGTTGGGCAATACACAATTTGGGGATCAGTACATGAAGAGTCCTGTATACTACCCTGAGAAGTTTGGGTGTTGGTAACTTTTAAACAGAGGTGGTACCATTATTATGTCTGTATTGCAGAAAAATAATTGGTGACAGTGTGATGTTTGGAAAGAGCAAAGTACAAGAAGCAAAATGACCTATTTTGAAAGACTATTATGATAGGCCAGAAGAAAGATGATAAAGACCAAGAGAATAGCAACGGGAAGACAGAGCCAGAAAGAAATTACACAGTCCTAGCCAGGTGTGGTGATGCATACTTGTGATTTCAGCACATGGGCAGCTGGGGCAGGAGGATTGTCATGAGTTTGAGGCCAGCGTGGGCTGAGTTCCAGACCACCCTGAACTACATGGAAACCTTGTCTCAAAACAAACAAACAAACAAACAAACAAAAAAACAAGAAAGAAAGGAGGGGAGGGAAGGGGAGAGAAATTACACAGTCCAGTCTATATAACTAAAAGACTTGACTGAGGTGGAGGAGAATTGATGATGGCATTATTCAAGATAGGGGAAATAAGAAGATAGTGTTTGGGGAGAGACTGATCCACACTTTAGATATGCTGAAATTTGTATTTGTGTTTGCAGTACTCATTGGTAGGCAACTGGAAATTCTTACTGTCTCTATTCACTCACAGAATTATTCTCATTCCTTCCTATTCCAAAATCATATTAGTTTATTCAACAATTTCTGTTTCCAATGCTTACCACACATATCAGGCACCAATACAAATGGTGGATATACATACCAGAGAGCAAATAAAGTTCCTTGTCCATGGAGCTTACATTCTAGCTCCCTACTATGGTATAGGGAGCATCAAGAAAAGAATCAAAGTTAAAATATAGATATACAATTATAACCCATGTGATTGCCAAGAAAAGTTTCAAAGTATGTTCAAATATATTTTAGGACATAAAACTAGAAGTGTTTATTTTTTGTTAATGAATAAATGTCTGATAATTTACATGTTTAACATGTTTCAGGTTTGCTTATAATGAAGCATACCTATAGTTTATTTTCTTATGTGTTATATGATCCTATTAATACCATAAATTATACTTTCCAGGAAGTACTAGAAATTAAAAGACCGCCACTTCATACAAAGTAAGTTTTGTCCAAACTGCTTTAAAAATTGCTAGCATTCCCTTCTTAAAGTTTCTTTTCTTCTTTTGCATGAGAACCAGCTTTGCCAGAGCCAAGTCTGACCATAACCTCCACTGTTAATAAACAAATGTAAAATATCATTTGTCCACGGTACCACATAGTTATTACGCCTACATTTTTAATCTATTCAACAGAATAATGTACATTAATTCTTTATTTCTTTCTTTTTGGGACAGGGTCTCCCCCAGGCTGACCTTGAACTCACCATAGAGCCCAGGCTGGCCTGGAACTCAGGTATTTTTCTTCGGCCTCAGCCTCTCAGGTGCTGGAATTACAGGCATGCACCACTATGCCCAGTCACTAATTCTTAAATAGCATGAAATTTTTTCTTAGTTCCTTGATAAAGTCGGGTATGGTGGCCCATGCCTGTACTGCCAGCACTCAGGAGGCTGAGGCAGAATAGGATGGTCACTGAGAGTTCGAGGCCACCCTGTGCTATATGGTAAGGCCAGCCTGAATTACATAGCAAGACCTTGTCTCAAAGAAAAAAAAAATTATTTATAAACATATATAAAGGGCCAGGGATATAGCTTAGCAGAAAGTACCTGCATGGCAAGCACAAAGTCCTGAGTTCAATCCCCGGTACCAAAAAAAAAAAAAAAAAACCCAAAATCATACTATATAAAAAGTATATCATTTTGTAGTGTTTTAGTATAGACTGAATTTTCTCTAAATGCAATTGTTATATAAATTGAAAATTCTACTGTTTACCACTTGAGGAAACCAATTTGTTAATGAAATGGCCCTTACAGTATATGATATACCAATATAGTAAATACATCTGATAGTTTGCATTTGTAGCTGCCACATACTGTGATTCTTTGCATTGTTGCAATATGCCAGAACATCACTTCATTTATGTCTTCTGACGCAATCATGATTGAGCATTTACATAGACATGTTATTTTCTAATAAAATATTTCACCTTTATGTTTCAATTAGAATATCACATTGGTTTTTAAAAAAATTATATTTAATCTCATTTCAGGATTTCAGGATATTACAGGAGACTTCACAGTGCAGCATATGTTATAAAATGGACACTGGAATAGAGAAATTGAGAATCACTGGCCTGAAATTCACCCTTCACGGGTCTGAACTACTAAAGGGGCCTCCTAATTGTATTGAATATCTTGTATTCTACATAGTCTGTCTTCTTCCTATTAAGATACCTACAGTTGTAAAAACTACTATTAGTTCTATCTTCAACCACAGCATTCCCAACTGCCTTACAAATCAGCTTGATACTGAGATTTTTCACAACTCTACAAAGAAATTCTACCTAATCGTATCCAAGCCAACAAGTCATAGTGGAAAGTATAAGATTTGGAAGTCAAAGTGTAAAATTTGAATCCTGGGTCTGCTGTTTATTAAAGGAATGATCCTAGGCAAGTTACTTATAACTTTCTGAATCTGTTTCCTCGTTTCTTAAGGGATGATTATAAAGGATGTTCTTCACAGGGCTGTGGTAAGGAATGAATCAGATATAGTACTAGGTTGAAGAGTTTGCTAATGCCAAGTATGGTGTGCACACCAGTAATTGTAGCTACTCAAGAGACTGAGGCAGGATAAGGAGTTAAGAGGCCAACCTGGACAAAATAGGGAGACCTATCTCTAAACTTTTTTGTTGAGACAAGGTCTCACAATGTAGTTCAGGCTGGCCTTGAACTCAACTATTTAGCCCAGACTGGCCTCGAACTCCTGGAGATTCCCTGCCTCAGCCTCCTGAGTGTTAAGATTACAAGCATGGGCCAACACAGCTGGCATATCTTCAAACTTATACCTGTTTTGTTCAGATATGTATTCGAAGACCCTAGCATGTTACCTGGCACCTAGCAGTGCTTAAGAAATGTGTGTTGAATGAGAGTATACTTGCCTTCTGAAACCTTCCTAGGCAAGCCCACCTGGCTCTGTTCCAGAAATATATCAATTAAATAATTAAATCCTCACAAATTGAGTGCTTACTAAAAGTAAATATCTAATCTCTGCTCTTAGAAAACAGAAAAAATGCTGAAAAATGACAAGTCAACATAAAAGCTATCACAAACAAATGGTATTGGCAATAAGTTCTGTGCATTTAAAAGGTAAGATATATCATTCTGAACTAGAGTAGCACGCAATACGAAGTGTAAAAAGGATAAAACAGGCATGTTTAGAGGCTTTCTCCATCTAATCTATTCTTCTTTCAGTCTAAGGAAATTTTATAATATCCCAATCTGTCAATCCCCTGCCATTTTAGGCATCAAAATAGTACCATGACTAAAGATAACCCAATTCTTTTTTTTTTTGGTACCGGGGATGGAACTCGGGTCCTTGCGCTTGCGAGGCAGGCGGCGGAGCCACTGAGCTAAATCCCCGGCTCTCCCAATTCTTTCTCTTGTTTTACAAGGTGCTCCCCGTGTTCTAATCCCTGTCCCCTTTATCTCTGGATACTCCACTGGTCAATAAGAGCCATACACACATGTGGCTACTGAGCAATTGATGTGGCTAGTCTGAATTCAGATGTGCTAAAGTGTAAAAAAAAATGTAAAACATCTCAATTTTATAGTGATTGTATGCTATTATTCTTCAGGTCAAATAGAATACATATGCACTCCTCAGCCATAAAGAACGAGAAACTAGAGACATTTATAGCTAAACGGATGCATATTGAGGCCATCCTCTTAAGCGAAATAAATAGGATACACATGTATAAATACCGAATAGTTTCTCTAGTGTGAGAAACTGAAAGTGTAAATAAGGATTATAATGATTAAAACAAATTATTGATAATCTGAAATAGGAAAAAAAGGTCCAAAGGGGTAGGGGTGGTGGGAGGGGAAGGGGAAAGGAAAGAAGGGAAAGGAAAAATTAAGAGAAAAGAAAAAAAATGGGAATGAAGTCTATGTAAATAGGGAAGGGTGAAGGGGGTGAAGGGCGCACAGGTAATGGAGAAAAAATAAAAACCAAGATACATCATGTACAGGTACAAGCACCCAATGATAAATGTAAACACACTGTATACCTAAAATGTACCAATAAAAGAATTTAAAAGAAAAAAAAAGAAATATGAAAACAGACCCTTATCTCTGACCAGTTTAAAAAATATCAACTCAAAATGAATTAAAGACTTAAACAAGAAACCTGAAACTGAAATTACTAAAAGGTAACTAGGGAAAATGCTTCAGGACACTGGAATCCACAAAGATTTTTGGGACAAGATCCCAAAACACAAGATACAAAAGCAAAAACTGACAAATGGGACATCAGTCTAAAAACTTATGTAGAGCAAACAACCATCAGAGTGAAGAGACAACAGAAATGGGAGAAAATATGTATTTGACAAAGGGGTTAATATTCAGACTATACAATGAACTAAAAATAAGGGACTAGATTTAAAATAAGAACGATATACCTAAATAGACATTTCCCAAAAAAGATCAACAACTGACCAACAGATGTATTAAAAATGCTCAGCATCACAGGCAAATGTAAATGAAAACCACAACAGAAAAAAAAAAACAACCCACAATGAGGGATCACCTCCAGTAACAATGGCTGTAATCAAAAAGACAAAAGATAACAAGGTTGGCAAGCCCTGCACACTGTTGATAGGAATCTAAATGAGTATAGACAGCTACTGTGGAAAACAGTAGTGAAGAGTTCTCAACAAATTACACTACTGGGCATATACTCAAAGGAAATGAAATAGTATGTTGAAAAATCTGTACTCTCAAGTTCACTTCAGCAATATTCACAACAGCTAAGAAATGGAAAAATCTAAGTGTCCATCAACTGATAAATGGATAAAGAGAATGTGGTACCTATACAAAATGGAATACTATTCAGCCATAAAAAAGGAATGAAATCTTGTCACTTGCCACAACATGGATGGAACTGGAGATCATTACGTGATATAAGCCAGGCACAGAAAGACTGCATAGTCTCACTCATATGTGGAATATGTGGAAACAGAAAGTTGATCTCATATAAGTTGGGAGTAGAATGCTGGTGGAGTGTGTGTGGGAAGCTGACCAATGAATACTAACTTACAGTTAGATAGGAGTAAGAAGTTCTAATGTACTCTTATAGGGTCAATTGGGTAGCTAAAGATAACTATAATGCACTATATTTCAAAAAGCTAGGAGAAAGAATTTTGAAATTTTCACCATAACGAAATAGCTATTCTTGTTTGAGGAAGATGGTTGTCTTTATCCTAATTTAAACATTACGCACTGTATACATGTATCTAAACATCATGGCACACCCCAAAAAAAGGCACAATTTTTACGTTTTTAATTATCAATTTAAAAATTAAACTTAAAAATGGGGCCACAAAAAAATCTTTAAAATACTTGTGAGGCTCGCATTATGTTTCTACTGGACACCTCCTTTTCCCAGCGGTACTTTTCAGCTTGAATGAACCAATCGTACATCTCTGCTACTGCCTATTTTCTAGTCTGTGTCCTCGACGAGACTGGGAGCACCCTGAGAAGACAGAGATCCTCCTCAGAATACTTGTTTTCTACGCTACCAGACAAAATCTGGCACAGACAGAGATGGTGAAAGAGCAGGAGCACAAGGGTTCGAGGGGTGAGCGGGACAGCGGTGAGGCGGGGATTAGGAGTACCCGGGGGCGCCAACTGAGCAGGCCTGGGCGCCAAGATCCGGAGAGGGGCGGGGGCCGCCTTCGGTACTCACCAGTCGGTGATCAATATCTGCGTCGGGATTTTTGGCCGAAGGCGGCGAGTACTCTGCGTAACGCAGCCCCTCGCTGGCTGAGGCAACGCCACTGCGAGCAGCCATGGCAGTGTCTTTGGAGACGCGCAGCGCCGCCTACAAGGCGACCGCAGGGACAAACTTCTCTAAAAGCGAGTTAATTCCGCGCCCTCAGGAAACACTGTTTCAATTTGGTGTGTTGATGAAAACGAAGCTCTAGAAGAGCGCGCTCTCTCTCTCTGTCTCTCCCCCCCCCCCCCCGCGCTCCTCGTAGAATGTTTCCCCCTTCTTCGATTCACAGGCTCAAAGCCAAGGCTGGGCCTCCTGGGCCGTAGTGTGGTGGGGGCTGGGTTTAAACCCTAGATGATGCAAGTCTTATCAGAGGCCAGGCCAGCGTAGGCTCAAGAAATCTAGCTGTAGTACTGGAGGGTGGGAATGGGCCTAAATGTTCCTGACCCAGTTCCAGCCCTTCTTCTCACGTGTTTAATGCCATATTTCTCCCACCAGCAAGAGGCAATTTGCTTATTCTATCCCCAAATGAATGGCTATATTGGAGGTGAATTTACAGAAAAGAGATTTGTAAGTAAAAATAAATAAATAAATAAATAAATCTCATTTCCCATAAGTGGTTGTGTGCAAGCTTGAATATAGAAAGACTCATTTCATTATTAATTTGTAACTCAAGATTTTTGGAACAAAAATTAATCAACAGTTGAAGCTTGTATAATGTATTCCAACTCCTGTACTGATGTGGCAGCTCTTTTGCCCTTTATACCCATTACAAAATTAGCTTGCAAGAAGGGAAGTCTTTCTTTTCATTATTTTTTTCTTTTCCAGGATTAAAAATTTTAAGGATCTATTTATTCATGATTAATATCATTAGCATGCCCAAGAAATTAGGGCGGGAGGAATTTACAGTCTAGGAGGGAACATAACACTGACATGGTGATAACAATAAATACTAGAACATGAGCACTTGCATTGTAGGGCAGTATAAAGAAAGTTGGAGTGGAAGTAAAGAAGTCTGAGTTCTAACATATGTGCCATCGTTTTTCTGGTTTGTGTCTCTGAACATGCTCATTATCCTTTCCAAATCTTTCTTATCTGTAGAAGAGGAGCCATATTTGACCAACATTCTGACTCGGGAAAGTTATAAGGAGAAAAGAAAACGGAAGCAACAACCACAGTGGTATTTGGGTTTACAGATGGGAATGTCTACTTTTAACAGCTCAACAGAGAAAGGCTGTTGGAGGCTTAGCCTTTACTGAAATGATCAGCAAAGAGTAAGTAAAATTAATTTAGATGGAAGAGGAACAGGACTAGAAATTTTAAATGGAAAAAAATGCAAAGAAATAAAAAATGGGGCATGTAGGACTGGATTAAAAATATTCCAGTATTCTTCAGAGGCATGACCTTATGATGGAAATTGATTTTTATTAAACCAATCCACAACTATGAAGGATATTGGTGAACCAAGCAAATGGATTTGGGCCTACAAGTCAGTCATCCATTCATTCATCCATTCATTTATTCAGTAACTACTTACTGAGTATTTGTTAGGTATCAGGCATTACAGCGGGCATTGGACATTTAGCACCAAGCAAACAATAAGGTTTATGAGTCCTTGGAGTACACAATCTATAGGAGGTTTATGGTGTACCTAGCAGCTGGTTCCTAATAGTCACAGGCTGCTAGCTTGGACAAAATGATCACTTAGGGCAAGACCCAGGTGAGCTAGCTCTTTTTAGGACAACTGCCCTTCTCAAGAACCGGAGAGAAGTTTCCAGAGCAGAAGCCAGGAAAAGTGGGAAAGGAGATCCAAGCAGGGGACAGGATATCACAGTGTGGGAGAGTGAGCTCTGCAAGGTTACATCTCAGGTCAGACTCAAGGTATAGTCATGACTGACCCATGTTCCAGTGCTGTCCTGGATATCTACCCCCACAAAAGTACCCAGTTTTAAAGAAAAATCTCATCCTCCAAGACTATTTGGTCCCCAGCCTTTGGATTTTGGTGGGTTCACTCTCACCAGCCAAGAAAGTATAGAAATACTGGAAGAGCCAGGGGTGGTGGCCCAGGCCTGTGATCCCAGCACTTGGGAGGCTGAGGCAAGAGGATCACTGAGTTTGAGGCTAGCCTGAGCTACATAGTGAGACCCTGTCTCTAAATAAACAAACAAATAAATAAATAAATAATAAAAGAAATACTGGAAAAGCAATAAAGTACTTTTTCTCCCCACAAAGATCTCTTTCTCATTCAGCTAAATTCTGACTTGATGAAGAGGAGCAATTTTTGTGAAACTCAAAAGGGAGACCACATTAAATTTTCATTGGCTTATTTTTATGAGTTGCATTGCTTCAAAGACAGATTACATTATATTCAACAGGCTTTGTGAAAGGAAGGAATTAGTAATACACTTTGGAAACATTTCAGTAAAAATTGTTTTTAAAAATTTGTTATTTGTAAGGAATTTTAGGGAAAAAAATGACCTCTGTTTCAGTTTCCTAATTAATAGAGAGGGTGCCAATAACAACTACCTTATGAGGATTAAATTATTAAATGAGTGGACTTTTTAAAGCTCTCAGAGCAGTGCCTGATACCCAGTAATACAATAGTGTTATTACTATTTTCATTATATTACCTCCTCCCTAGTTATTTCCTTAGTATTTTCTTTTTTCTGTCCCACATTTCACTAACAGCTGTGTTTATTCACAATGATTATTGTCTTACTCATTGCTGAGACAAAATACTCAATACTCAAAGTTAAAGGAAGAAAGATTTATTTGGCTCACAATTTATAGAGGTTTCAGTCTATAATCAGCTGGCTCCAGTGAAGAACAGTTAATGGTGCCCACAAGGGAGCAAAAGCAACAAGGGACCTTAACAGTGTCTTTCTGCCCCTTTTATCTTATCCAGATTACTTAGGGAAGGCAGCACTCACACCATTAATCCTAGTGCCTTTGAGCCTAGCATTGCACCATGAATCAATTCCAAGGTCACACACTCCAGCTGCCTCTGAAAAAGCCCACCTATGACCCAATGAGGCTTTGAGGAGGACATCTAAACACAAGCCATAACAGCTGTCTTGTACTACAAACATGTACCAATAAAAGTTAAAATTTTAAAAATAAATTATAAAATTTTATTAAACATTATGTAGTAATGAAGCACACATAGGAGGAGGTATGAAATTGAATGCCTTAGAAAGACTTGATAAATCAATTTCTTAAAAAAAGAGAGAGTGTTGCTAAATAGTGAGCATGAGAATAGAATCAGAAAAAAATGAATGTGATTCTACACTCAGTTTTTTCCTAAAATATCTTGTTCTCTCTTCATTTTAAACAAATCCAAATTAGGAAACTAGAGGGTGGATTATCATTATGGAAAAAATCCAAGACAGAACTGAATCAGAGGACCTTTGTTTAGGTAAAAGGCTTTGGGCCTACAAATATGCAGAGTATATGAATAGATACACAATGTGTCTGTTGGGGTATTAAAATTTCACTGTGGTAGAGAGATGGTTATTAGGGAAAAATCTATAAAGCACCTTGGAGGAGATAATGAAAAAAAATTGAAAAACTGATTTATATATGATGTTAAAAAATGTTTAAGTGTATATCATATCATTAAGGAGCTCAGGATATAGTTTAGTGGTAAAGCCTTTATCTGGCATGCACAAGAACCTGGGTTTAATCCCTAGAGCCACTAAATAAATTAATTAATTATAATAATTTTTAAAGTATGTACCACTAGTATTAGGATCTTGGATTTGATTAACCCATCAAGTACTATCCTGGTCTAGTCAGAAAAAAAGGTTGTATTGTATGACAAAGTGTAGAGGGCACAAAGGAGGACTCTAGAATATTTAAGGAAGGAGTGAGAAAAACTAGCTCTTAAGATGACACTGGACAGATGAATATATAATTTCCTTCATTATAAGAATGGGGCTGGCATGAAGAAATGAGGTACAAGAAAATTTGTAAAGAAAAGAATAAAGATGGATGAGGGTAAACAGACACCCAAAGGCCAGACACTGAACAGCTTTATATGATAAGCAAAAGCATTTAGAGTTTATTTTGTAGGTGAGGGTAGAACACAAAAAACCATTGAATCCTTTAGTGACATGATCAGATCTACATGCTAGGAAGAGCATCCTGTCAGCAATGTGGCCAATCAGTAAGAAAATAATCACGATAGTCTGAGTAAGAGATGTTGAGGACTAAACTAGAGCAGTGGTGGGGAACATGGAAAGGAGGGGCATAGTGACCTTATTTCCTTCTTCATCACACTGAATCCCTTGTAGCCCCTCCCAACATGGACCCCAGCATTAACTCCCTCCCATACTCACAGGGTGGGCTATGATTGACCTAAGCCACTCAATGCACACCATCACTCCAGTCATGATGTTTCTTTCATGGGTGAGTATTTTGCCCTTCTGGGACACTGGGATTATAGGAAAAGTTTGCTTAGTGTTTCTGGGAAAGTGTTTCCTCTTCAGTTGGATATGAAGAGAGAAACAAGAAATTCTAATTGTGGTTGGAGGTTGTTTGATAACCACGAAGTAGGATAACATTAATTTATCATCAAAAACAAGGTTATACTTTCAAGAAAAAACAGTGCTATAAATAATTCATTTAGGATGATAATGTAGCTATAACTATCCAGCAAGCCAGGACATATGACATTCTTACTATTAGAAGAGATGGTCCTAGGATAAGGCAAACATCATTGAAAACCATGAGGAAATTAAATACTTGATGATACTGTTTACTACTACATAACAGTTCAATTGAAGTTGACCCTGCCTCTGAACTTTTTGGTCATGAGAGTAAAAGCTCCCTTTATTTTAATTTTTCTTTAATTTTATATTTAAAGATTTAAGCAATTAAAATGTACAAAAGATAGCACAGTAAACCTTCATATCCTCCAAATCCAGATCCAACCATTTTCAAGTTTTTGTCTTAATTCTTCATCTGTTTTTTTCTTTCTGATAAAATATTTTTAAACAAATCAAGACATTTCACTCTGATTATTTCAGTATGGGTTCTTACTAAATATGAACATTTTCCCCAGCATATCCACACAATTGTGACTCTTAACAAAAACAAATTGACAACCTTTCATGCCATTTAATATCCAGTCCATATTCACATTCTCTTGTTTGATCTAAAAACACTTTAACAGAGAATTTGTTCATGTCAGGATCTAAATAAAGTCCACGTATAGCAATAGATAGTTATGTCACATAAGTAATCTCATCTAATGAAGAAAAATCCATTTTTGACCTTTCTAAATGCCAATAACTTGTTGAGAAAATTGTCACTTTAAGACCAGGTTTAGTTGGGTTTTCTGTATTTGCACCAAAGTGTTCAAAATGTTCAAAATAGATTGCATAGTTTGGAAGCTTGGTGTTATGGCTTGTTTTTAGATGTCCTCCACAAAGCCTCATGTGGGTGGGGCTTCTTCAGAGGTGGCCGGATCTAGAGTCTGTGACCCTGGAATTGATTCATAGTGCAACGGTAGGCTCAAGGGCACTAGGAGTAGGGAATGAGTGCTAAATTTTAAGGCAGTCTTATGTTGAGGCAGTGGCATGACTACTGTTGGGGGCTTTTTGTGAAATTTATGTTGAGAATTAAGAACAACAGAATTAAGAGAATTAAGAGTCCAACAGAATCATTTAAAACATTTTGAGTTTGGCCAGAAAGGAAGCTCCAGTAAAGCTGTGGGCTGCAAAGATAGAGCAGAGGAGGGGCCAGGGATTTAGCTCAGTGGTACTGCCACCTGCCTTGCAAGCGGAAGTTCCCGAGTTCGATCCCTGGTACTAAAATACAAAACAGAGCAGAGGAGATCTTTTTTGTTTTTTTTAATTAAATTCTTTTATTGGTACATTGTAGGTACACAACACAATTACATTTCTCATTGGGAATTGTACCTTTACATAATACATCTTGGTTCTTATTTTTTCCCCATTCCTACCCTCCCTTCACACCCTCCACCCTTCCCTATTTACAAAGACTTTATTTCCATTTTTTCCATTTCTCATCATTTGTCCTTTCCCTTCTTTCCTTTCCCCTGCCCCTCCCACTACCCTTACCCCTTTGGACCTTTTCTTCCTATTTTGCATTATTGATTATTCATTCTAATCATTGGTACATTTTAGTATACAATATAATGACATTCATCATTGGAAATTTGCACCTTTACATAGTCTCTCTTGGTTCTTATTTTTCACCCTTGCCCAGCCCTCCCTTCAACCCCTCCAGTCCTCCCTATTTACAAAGATTTTGTTCCTATTTTTCCATTTTCTCATATTAATCCCATTCCCTTCTATCCTTTCCCCTAGCCCTCCCACTTCCTTCCCCTTTGCCCCTTTTCTTCCTATTTCACATGACCTATTATACATTTAGTCCTCATTTACACTTTCAGTTTCTCACACCAGAGAAACTATTCGGTATTTATTCATGTGGGTCCTATTTATTTCACTTAAGAGTATCGCCTCAATGTGCATCCACTTAGCTATAAATGTCTCTAATTTCTCATTTTTTATGGCTGAGGAGTACTCCATTTTATTAAGAAACCACATTTTCTTTATCTAGTCTCCAGTTGATGGGCATTTGGGTTGTTTCCAAGCAGTGCAATAGCGGGGTCAAATGGGATTTCCAGTCCTAGTTCTTTGAGGTATTTCCATACTGATTTCCACAGTAGTTGCACCAGTCTACACTCCCACCACCAGTAGAGCAGGGATCCTCTTTCCCCACAGCCCTGCCAGCATTTGTTATTGGTTGATTTCATGATAGCAGCCATTCTTTCTGGAGTGAAGTGGAATCTCAGTGTTGTTTTCATTTGCATCTCTCGAATGACCAGTGATATTGAACATTTTTTCATGTATTTATTTGCTATTTCTACTTCTTTGTCTGAGAAATGTCTGTTCATTTCAGATGCCCATTTTTGGATTGGGTCTTTAAATTTGGGAGGTCTGATATTTTTAAGTTCTTTATAGATTCGAGATAGTAGACCTTTGTCTGAGGAAAAGCAGGTGAAGACTTTTTCCCACATTGTGGGCTGTCTCTTCACACTGCTGTTGGTTTCTCACGCTGTGCAGAAGCCTTTTAATAAGAAGAGATCCCACTTGTTGATTGTTTGTGCCAGTTCCCGGGCAACTGAGGTTTTGTTCATAAAATCTTTTCCTACACCGATGTCTTCAAGGGTTCTACCTAACCTCTGTTCCAACTGGTTCAGAGTTCCTATTTTAATATTTAGATCTTTCATCCATTTGGATTTTAGTTTAGTGCATGGTGAGAGATACAGGTCTAGTTTTAATCTTTGGCAAGTTGAAGCCCAATTTTTCCAGCACCATTTATTAAAGAGGCTATCTTTCCTCCAGTGAGGGTGTTTGGCTCCTTTATCGAAGATGAGATGGCTGAGTGTGTCTGGCATTGTTTCTGCATCTTGTAATCTGTTCCACTGGTCCTCAAGTCTGTTTCTTTGCCAGTACCATGCTATTTTTATCAGAGTAGCTTTGTAGTATAGTTGCAGGTTGGGGATTGTGATACCCCCTGCCATGTCTCTGTTTCCTAGAATTGCTTTTGCTATTCTGGGTCTCTTCTTGTTCCCAATGAATTTTTGGATAGTTTTCTCAAGGTCTATGATATATGCTGATGGGATCTCAATTGGTGGAGTTCTTGGGGTCTTCTATATAGAGTATCATGTCATCTGCAAATAATGACAATTTGACTTCTTCATTACCTATCTTTATTCCTTTTATTTCTTTCTCTTGTCTATTTGCCGTGGCTAATGTTTCCAGAACTATATTGAACAAGAGTGGTGATAGTGGACATCCTTGTCTTGTTCCTGATTTTATTGTGAAGGATTTCAGTTTTTGACCATTTAGTATGATATTGGCTGTTGGTTTTGCATAGATGGCTTCTATCAGTTTGAGGTAGAGACCATCTATTCCAATTTTTTAAGGGTTTTTATCATAAATGCATGTTGGATTTTGTCAAATGCTTTTTCTGCATCTATGGAGATAATCATACGGTTTTTCTTCTTGGCTCTATTGATATAGTGTATTACATTGATTAATTTCTTATATGGAGCCATCCCTGCATCCCTGGGATGAATCCCACTTGATCAGGGTGTATGATCTTCTTGATGATCTTCTGCATTCTGTTTGCCATTATCTTATTAAGGATTTTTGCATCTATGTTCATTAGTGAGATTGGCCTATAGTTCTCTTTTTCAGTTGGGTCTTTCTCTGCTTTGGGGATCAAGGTGATGCTTGCTTCCAGGAATGAATTTGGGAGTATTGCTTCCCTTTCAATTTCATTGAAGAGTTTCAACAGTAGTGGCAGCAGTTCCTCTCTAAATGTCTTATAGAATTCAGCAGTGAAGCCATCAGGGCCCGGGCTTTTCTGAGTTGATAAGTTTTTCATTACATTTTCAATTTCATTGGTTGATATTGGGTTGTTCAGAATTTTTAGATCTTTTTTGTTCAACTTTGGTAATTCATATGTATCTAGGAATCTGTCCATTACTTCTGTGTTGTCCATCTTATTGGCGTATAGGTTCTAGAAGTAGGTATTGATGATCCTCTGGATTTCTGCTGGGTCTGTTGTAGTTTCACGCTTTTCATTCCTAATTGCATGGATTTGGGCCTTTTCTTTCCTTTTTCTGACAAGGTTGGCTAAAGGTTTGTCAATTTTGTTGATTCTTTCGAAGAACCAACTCTTGGCTTCATTGATATTTTGTATTGTTCTCTTAGTCTCCATTGCATTGATTTCTCCTCTGATCTTTATAATTTCCTCCCTTGTATGAGCTTTGGGGTTGTCCTGCTCTTCTTTTTCTAGAAGCTTGAGGTTCAGCATCAGGTTTTTTAATTGGGCTCGTTCTGTTTTCCTAATATGCATATTCACTGCTATGAATTTCCCTCATAAGACTGCTTTCATTGTGTCCCATAGATTCCGATATGTTGTATTGTCATTGTCATTTAATTGAAGGAACTGTCTGATTTCTTCTTTAATTTCCTCTGTGACCCATTGATTATTCAGAAGTGTGTTGTTCAATTTCCACGTGTTTATGAAATTTTTTGAGTTTCTTTTGCTATGGATCTCCAATTTCATCGCACTATGGTCTGATAATATACAGAGGATAACTTCAATTCCTTTGCACTTACTTAAACATGTTCTATGTGTGAGTATGTGGTCTATTTTGGAGAATGACCCATGTGCAGTTGAGAAGAATGTGTATTCTGATTTTGTGGGGTGGAAGACTCTGTAAACATCTGTTAAGTTCATTTGTTCAAGAGTTCGATTGACTTCCAGTATTTCATTACTTATTTTTAGTCTAGTTGATCTATCTATTTGTGACAGTGGGGTGTTGAGGTCCCCCAGTACAATTGTATTACTGCATATATGACTTTTTCATGTCCATTAGTATTTGTTTCATATGGTTTGGTACACTAGTGTTTGGTGCATAGATATTTATGATTGTCATCTCTTCCTCTTGGATTCTTCCTTTACAAGGATGTAGTGTCCTTCTTCATCTCTCTTAATCAGTGTTGGTTTGAAATCTACTTGATCTGCCAAGAGGATAGCTACTCCTGCTTTTTTTTGGGTTCGTGTCGCATGGTGTATTGTTTTCCACCCTTTAACTTTCAGTCTATGAGTTTCCTTTTGAATTAAGTGTGTTTCATGTATGCAGCATATTGTTGGATTTTGCTTCTGGACCCATTCTGCCAGTCTATTTCTTTTGATTGTTGAATTGAGACCATTAACATGGATGATTATAACTGAAACATATTGACTTGTCATTGCCATGACTTTTTCTTTTTGTTGGGTTCTCCCCCTTTACATTTAATTTCTTGTCATGCCAGATGGGTTCATTCTGCTTTGCTTCCTGGGGTTGTGATCCTCAATGTCTGTATCTAGGATATTGTGTAAAATTCTTTGGAGTGCTGGTTTGGTATTCACGAAGTTCCTAAGGTGCTCTTTGTCATGAAAGTATCTTATTTCTCCATCAATTTTGAAAGATAGTTTTGCAGGGTACAACAATCTGGGTTGGAGGCTGTTTTCTTTTAGGGCTTGGAATATGTCACTCCAAGCTCTTCTTGCCTTGATGGTTTGTGTTGAGAAGTCTGCTGTGATTCTGATGGGCTTTCCTTTGTATGTGATTTGTTTCTTTTCTCTGACTGCTTGTAGAACTTTGTTCTTCTGTTGTGTTTCAGGAATCTTAACAATTATATGCCTATGTGTAGATTTTTTTGATGAAGGCTATTTGGAGTCCTATATGCCTCACTTATCTGTATGTCAAGCTCTTTTCCCCTGCTTGGGAAGTTTTCTGCCATTATTTCTGTGAAGAGATTTTTTTATGTCATCTCCACTCTCTCCTGTTTCTTCATTGAGCCCAGTCAGTCTTATGTTATTCTTCTTTGCATCATCTAGCAGCTGCTGGATTGATTTCTCATGTTCCCTTATAATTTTGAAGCCATTTTTCTTTTCCTGGTCACTAATTGCAATCTTATCTTCTATATCTGAAATTCTGTCCTCACATTGGCTCATTCTGCTGTGTAGACTTTCAGTGGAGTTTTTCATGTCCTGGAAATCTATTTACATCTGTTTTATGGATTCCATTTGTTTCTTATGTTGGGATTCCATCATGTTCCTGAGCTCTTCTCTAGATTTATTAATCATGTCTTGCACTAGGGGCACAACTTCTCCTGTTATCTGAGAAATTATTTCTGATTTCATTTTTTCCAGATCCCCTTTTGTTGCCAGTTCAGTGGGTCCAGGTGGTTGAGTATCAGAGTGTTCCATCTCATTTCCCTTTGGGGTTGCTGTAGGTGATCTGGAAGTCTGGTTTTGAAACTTATTTATGTGTTTTCTCATTTGGACTGTGGCGGGGGGCTGTTAGCACCTGCAGGCATTACCTCCTCTGAGCTGTGAGAGGTGGGAAAGAGGCCGGGAGCAGCGGTAGGGATGGTGACCCAAAAGCCCTTTCCTGTGGGCTGGGAGCAGCGGGAGGAATGGTGGCCAGGAAGCCCCTTCTCTGGACCAGGAGCAGTGGGATGGTGGCTCAGAATCCCCTACCTCTGGGCCTGGAGCAGTGGGAGGGATGATGGCCTGGAAGCCCCTTCCTCTTGGCCAGGATCAGCGGGACAGAAGGTGGCCCAAAAGCCCTTTCCTCTGGGCTGGGAGCAGCGGGAGGGATGGTGACCGGGAAGCCCCTACCTCTGGGCCAGGAGCAGCGGGACTCAGTACCTTGGTCTGGTGGTCTGGTTTCCTCTGCATCTTTGTAGTGTGGACGGCTGCCTGTCTGCAGCGGCGTGATTCGGCATCTTTTACGTGACTCGGCATCTTTTGTGTGACTCGGCACCTCGGTAGGGCGTGCACAGACCTGCCTGTCTGCAGCAGGCTGATTCGGCATGTTCCGTGGGACTCAGGACCTTCGTAGGGCGTGGGCAGACCTGCCTGTCCGCAGAGGGGTGATTCAGCGTCTTCCGCGCAACCGAGGAGTTCTTGATTGCTGAGAAGGAACAGGAGAATAGAAAAGAGGGCATCACAAGAAACAGCAGGACTCCATCCTTTGCAGTCTCAAAATTGCAAAAGTGAAAGATTTTGCGTTGAGAAGAAAGCCCCAGAGCACCATATTCCAGAATGGCAGTGGCCTAGAGAATGTGTTCCTTAGAATTGGGTTCAGAGTGCTCAGCAACCCCTACAGCCAAGAGGGAAGGAAGCCTGGCTACTGCTCCAGCTGGCAGCAGACCTTGGTATCATCCATGTTGTATTGGTTTTAGGTGCATGCACAATGCAAGAGTTGTGGGGTCAGGAAGGCTTCCACCAAGATTTCAGAAGAAGGCCTAGGAGGCCAGGCAGAGTGTCACTGAGAGGGCAGTGTGTGAAGCTGCGAGTGTGAACTGAGTGGAGACCCCAGAAGCTTGGAGAAGCCAGGAATGTGGATCATTCAAGGAAAGCTGCAAGGAGTGAGCAAAGCCAGCCAAAAAGGAAGTCATGGGAGCTACAACCACCAGAAGCCCTAGGAGTGCAGGAGTTCACAACTTGCCACAGATTGGCAGGGATGCTGGAAATGGAACTGTGCAATTTAATGTGTCCTGCTGGATTTTGGTCTTGCTTTGTTTCCATTCCTCACTATCCCCTGGTTTATAACTTTTGGAATGGAAATGTCTGTCTTGTGCCATTGAACGTTGGAAGTGTTTAACTTTCTTTTTTTGGGAGGGAGCAGGTTATATTTATTCAAAAACTATGAAAGGTTACAATAAAAATCAAACAAAATTCTTAAAATTATATTCAAGTGATCTGCATATATCCAAATCCTGACCAAATCAAGACAACAATTCAATGTACAGAAAGACTGCTACACAGCCAAAGGAGCAAAAAGCAATAGAAAAGTTTTGTCAAAATAACTCTATATAAATACATAAATCTAAGCTTAATGCTACAGGACCAAATCATAAGCATGTTAACTATCTTTCAGTAACATTGCAGAATTAATACACAATGCATAGATGCTTTGCTCATATGTAATGTAGACTACAAATGTAAACCAGTAGAATGTGAGGTTTTCATTTGTGAAGATGTGTATTCCACAAAGAACCCAACCTGAAGTAAAATCATTAACACACATATTGCAAAGGTCCACAAAAATGTTTATCATTTGCAATTATACATAGAGAATAAACTGCCAAGAAATTAATATAAGAATCTTACTGAAGTGTATTGTAGTGACCAGCTTTGAAGGATCAATTACTTACAGACTTAAAATAGCAGAGATCAAAGTAAATTAAATAACAAGAGTGAAAAAACACACAATGTACAATAGCAAGAAGTTAGAAAACAATACTGTTGCAAAGATTTATTAGTTTACAAGTTAGTTTTGTTACTTGTTACAGTAAATTATCAAGATTTTCATTGCAAAAGTATTTTCCCACATGTTAGAGTCTGGAAGAAATATGCCTTTCTCAAATTGTCATTTAGTGTTTTTTCTCCACCCCTCAAAACACAGAAATAGGTTTTTGAATATCAACTAGCCATTTATGAAAGCCCTAAGATACAGATATTCATAAACATTACACGAGTTACAATTAAGGTACCTGGACAGACAGAACCAACATTTATGAAAAAAGATGTTGGTTTTAGAGGTGATAAGGACTAAAGGAGTTTCAATCAACATATTCATGTCCTTCTGAAAGGAAAATGAGGGAAAACCTTACTGCCATTCTGCTGAACACCATGTAACTCAAAATGCTGTGCAAAGAAACATGAATCCAATGTAGCTATCACAGGACTGAAACTACAAGCAACCAACCCAATCAATGAGATAAGTTAAAAAGTAATACCAAACTTCTGTAATATACCAACACTATTTTGGAAGCATCATCAGAACAAATAGAAATTTAATTATGTAGCAGCCTGAGCTACAGTCTGAGCTTAGTAGTGAAAGAGACTCTCAGACATCCTGGGACATGGGGAAGTCATACTCTCGTACTCCTCAGAGGAAATCTGACAGGCTTGGTGGTATCTGTTTATCTCCCAGGGGGTCTAGGAGTTCTACATATCAAGTAATTCAGTAATTAATAGTATTTAAGCAAAAGAGACCAAAGGCAGACTTCGTAGTAACATATACTGGATAGATTAGTGTTCTAGAAAATTACATGATAAATGTAAATCATAAAATCAAATGTACTCATAAAGGTACACCTATTTTATGTAACATAAAAAACTACAGACTACAAACTGCATGCATACCATAACATTATGCCTGGGACAGCCGGTGAGTGGGATTTCACACAAATATTTACTGCCATGATACAAAACAATTATGTGCAAACTCCCAGGTCCCTAAAGTAGCAGTTAGAGTTTATATACAGAAAGATGTCACTATCTCATCAAATATGCAAAAGATGGAACTTCCCAGAGTTTGTAACAGAACAATAACTACCACAGGCTCTTCCTCCGTGGCTGTCTTCCCATGTGTGATAGTCTGACTCCTTTACTCTGATTCTCACTTTCCCACAGTCCAGGGGGAACAAGTTCCTCAAAGGCACACCCTACGCCATCACAGGTTTTTGCACTTGCCTCTGTAAATAACATGGAATGCTTGCGTGCAAAGGTCAGGCCTTCATTTCTATCAACTTCATGATTTTCCTTATCGATTTTATTTCCAACTAGTATGTTGACTATGCCATTTCTTGTACAGTATGTTTCCAATTCATGTAACCAATTATCCAGCTTAACAAAAGTGCCTCTTCCTGCGACATCATAAACTAATATAACACCCTGTGCACCTCTGTAGTAGCTAGGAGTTAATGTTCGAAACCTCTCTTGACCACCAGTATCCCATATTCCAAGTTTGGCCTTATTTCCATCCACTGAAATTGTTTTCACCTTGAAGTCAACACCTATCATGTCTGCAAGTTCTGCATCAAAAATATCATCTGTGAACCTCAGGAGCAGGCTGGACTTGCCCACCTTGCTCTTGCTGATAATAAGGATCTTCAGAGTGGTCAACAAGTCCTCGTCCATCCTGGTCCCACACCGCCCCAAGCCCCACCGGCTGGCAAGTACACCTCTCAACCCTTCCCCTGGAGCGCAGCCTAACTTTCTTTTCATTTGTACAGGAACTTGCAGCTAAGAGTTTGCCTTAAATCTCAGAGGAGACTTTGGACTTGGATTTTTCAGTAGCTGAAACTGTTAGGATTTTGGCAATTCTTAGAGATGGACTCAATGCCTTTTGCATAAAAGGATGTGCATGAGTCTTTGGGGGCCCAGAGGTGGAATGTTATGGTTTGTACAGCCTCATTGGGTCATAGGTGGGGCTTTTTCAGAGGTGGCTGGATCTAGAATGTGTGATTCTGGAATTGATTCATGGTGCAATGTTAGGTTTAAGGGCACTAGGATTAAGGGTGTGAGTGCTACCTGCCCTAAGTAGTCTGGGTAAAATAAAAGGGGCAGAAAGATACCGTTAAGGTCGCTTGTTGCTTTTGCTATCCTCTGACTGCCATGAACTGTTTCTCCTCTGCAATGCCTGTCTGCTATGTCACCCTACCTTGGAGCCAGCTCTACAAACTATGATCTAAATAAACCTTTCCTCCTTGAACTTTGGGTGCTGGGTATTTTGTCTTAGTAACAAGAAAAGTAACTAAGAGAGTTGAGAATGGGTAGAACCTTTAGGATGTAGGGTATCATATAGGGAAGTTAGAACCTTGGAGATTTGCTTTTGAAGGGAACACTGGGACCCTGATCCATCCTCCTCTCTTTCTCTTTGCTTCCTGCTTCCCATGATGTCAGCAGTTACCTCTGTTGCACACTCAAGCTTCAAATTACTATGTTGCCAAGGCCCAACCTAATAGGGCCAAGTTTCCATAAACTGAAACTTGTGAAAACAAGAGCCAAAATAAACCTTTCCTCCTTTTAAGTTGAATTTATCAGTTATTTTTTTCACAGAAACAAAGATAACTAACCCCGTAAGTGAACTAGATGACAAAAAGATGCCATCAAAGTGATTTGGAATTGAGTGGATAGGACGATAAAGCAAGGGAAAGAATCCAAAGTAATTATTAGTGTTTTTCCATTGGCAACTATTAAGCTAGGAACAATGAATAGAGTAAGAAAATGAGAATTAGGCTCCATGACCACCAAAACAAAAGGAATAAACAGTTGGAGTAAGAGAGAGGAAAATACAAAGTATAAATAAATCAGAATAATGAAAGAATCCAGGAGAAAACAGAGTTATGGAAACCAAGAAAATGTCAAGGATTTCAAGAATGCAGTAGTGAGTGATGCCAGGTACCTACAGATGAAACAAAGAAGGATAAAATATTTCCTTTAGATTTGGTAACTAAGTTGTCACTAGTGACCTAACCAAGAGGAGTTTCACCCATCCTGAGTATGATCAATACTCACCCCCACTCTAGAATATTCTAGCAAATACTCTCTTTTTTTAAGTACAAGGAAAATAATGTGTAATCCTATTCCCCTTTGTATTGAACAGAAAAGGGAAAACTAGCTCATCTGGATTTTATCATCAATCAGATGATTAGATTCTTTAAATGACTATTTCCCACTCTGTGATTGCTTGAATATTTACTAAAATATTTATCCTTTGGAACATTATTAATGCAACCTTAAAGTAGGAAGACAGAGGAACACTCTGCCTTCTTCCCTTTAGTATTTTACTGAACTACCTACAAGGAAATATAACTGAGGGGTATCTCAGGGCTTTATTTCTAACCTTATAGACAATGAAATAAAGGTAATGATGAAGAGATAAGCCAAACAAATATGTGCGTTTATTTTTTAACTTCAACATGTATTTTCATTTGACAGCCAATCGTTGGCAAGCTAGTTTTCACCTATGTAAAATAAGTGCCTTTCATGGAGGTGTCCACTGTCTAATGGAGGAAAATGGGTATCTACATCGTGTAGATTTGTCTAATCATCACCCTGAGCAGCATTTATCGCTCAGGTGCCAACTAGAGATAATCCCATGAAAGAAGAGCTGGCTCCAGTACACATATGTTGTTTTCTGGAGCCAATTTGCATTTTTTGCTTTTATCTATCTGAGCCAAAACAGAGTAAACAATGCCAAACCTGGTTTTCTGATTATTTTCAAGCTGATTGAAGCTGGCACATGACATGGTTTTATCTAATTAACCCACATGTGGTACAACACAAAACAAACTTGAAATGGAAAGCTCATTCTGTCTTCATGGAAAGACAGAGGTGAATATATAATTATTTTGTTCTTGTCTGTCAGCCAAATTCATAGTTGATGGAGGAGGTCTTTTTCTACTAAGTAGCAAAACAAGTTCTGTGTATTACCTATTATAATTAAAACTTACTTTGTTTTATATTTTCCCAAATCCAGTCTTTTCATTTTCTTTGTCTGCCCTAACAGAGAAGAAGTGTGTGGGTGACATATTACTAATTAAACACGAGGGTTGTAAAAGGAAAAATTTCCTCTCTCAGTACATACGTTTCTAATACCACATGTCTGAGAGTTTTTCTCATTGCAACCAATTCTCTCAACTTTCTGGACACCAATGGTATCCTACACTCAAATCTGACGTTGAGTACCCTAGAATTATTGCAGATTCCACAGGCTAAGGATTTAACCCCACAAGACTTTCTCCGATTCAGATGCCAATTGCCAGTCCCAGATTTTCACCTGCACTTCTGACTAATCAGCTATAAACTGGGCATTCCCATGACTCATCTTGAGGTTCGATAATTTGAGAGACTGGCTCAAAGAACTCAGTGAAACATTTTACTTACCATTACTAGTTTATTTTAAAGGATACAACTCAAGAACAGACAAATAGAAGAGATGGCATATGGCAAGAGATGGGGAACAGGAGTGCACAGTTTCCATGTCCTCCCAGCAGCACCACGATGTGTGGACCTAGGTGGAAGTTCTTCAAACACCATTGTTTAAATGTTTTATGTGTCATTATACATAAGCATGGTTGATTAAATTGTTGGCCATTGGTGATTGAACTACTGTTCAGCCTCTCCCCCTCTGGGAAGTAAGGGTGAGGCTGCAAATTCTAATCCCTTAATCACACTCTGACAACCAGCTCCCATTCTCCAAGATTACCTGATCAGCACAAGCTCAAGTATGGTTAAAAGGGATTTATAATGAATAATAAAAGATGCTGCTGTCACTCCTATCTATCAGGAAATTCCAAATTCCATTGTATTTATATTGGTATCTCTTTTTTTTTTTTTTGGTACCGGGGATCGGGTCCTTATGCTTGCGAGGCAAGTGGTGGAATCACTGAGCTAAATCCCCGGCCAATATATTGGTATCTATCTATGTATTACTTAGGGTTCTCTAGAAGATGAAAAAATCAATAGAAAATACATGTACAATTATACAAGGGAATTTATTAAGTAGGCTTACAGAGGCAAGAGAATCCACAATGACAGTCTGTGCTGAAGAGTCAAATGATCCAGTAGCTGCTCAGCCCAAGAAGATCAAAGCCACAGAGCAAGTGGGGTCAAGGATGCAGCAGCAATCCAAGCTCAAAGCCCTGGAAGGTCACTGCAGAGTCACCAATGCAAGCTGTGTTGAAGGCTAAAGAAAATGGAGACCAATATCCAAAGATGACGGCAAAAACTGGAGCTCCTCCAAAAATGGGGATACTCCTTTTTTTCCCTTTTATCCTCTGCAGGCTACAAGGCTATTGGCTGGTACCATCCACATCCAGTTTGGGTCTTCTTCCCTCAGTTTGCTGGCCTACATGTCAGTTATAGACACAGACACCTAGAACTGTGATCCACCAATCTGCTAGCCAGTCAGGTTGATATACCATTATTAACAGTCCCAATGTGTATGTTTTATATTGTGGCTGTAATAATAACCACTTAGTAGCTTAAAACAACACCCATTTGTTACCTCACAGTTTTGTAGGTCAGAAATCCAAAGGACTTAGTGGGGTTTTATGTGCACTATATCATAATACCTAAATCAGGGTGTCAGTCAGGCTAGTCTCTGACTTGAAGGCTCTGTTTCCAAGCTTATACTGGGTTTTGACAGAATTTAGTTCCTTGTGTTTGTAGGACTGTGTTTAGTTCCTTTTTGGCTGCCAGGACCATTTGCTATTCCTGCCATATGGCCTTGACCCATTTTAAAGCCAGTGTACCATGTCAAATCTCTTATATTTTAAATTTCTGTGACTGCCCTTCCGCTTCCAGCTAAAGAAAATTTTGTGCTCTTAAAGTACTTAAATATGATAGTGTATGTGAAGTATCATATGATCTGGTAATAACAGAAATGAAAAACCAGGCTAAGAAGTATGAAAATATAGGTAAAGCTTTTAGCGAGAAGGCAGAGAAAATGATGAAGGGACTTCAGCTTGAGGAAGAGACTGGAAAAAAGAGAAAAGAAGAGAAAATCAGACTGACTCATTAACAAAAGGGGGAAGCTTTTATGGGGTTTGTTGGGTGGATGAGGGTCTAGTTGAGTGCCATCTCAATTCTAGTTTTTATTTTTTGGTTTGAGACAGGGTCTTTCTTTGTAGTTCAGGCTGCCTTGAACTCACTATGTAGCCCTGGCTGACCTCGAGCTCACAACGATCCTTTTGCCTGCCTCAGCCCTGGGATTACAGGCATGTACTACCATACCCAGCTTCAATACACGTTCTGTGAAGTGGCTCCAGAGAATTCATTATTGCTCGAAGAGGAAAATCCTTGTCCCATGACTGTGCTTGCTTGGGCACTGGAGGACCTCATCATGGGGAATACAGGGTCTGCTGGAATCCAAGTGGTCATAGGCTTTTGGCAATGACTGCAAACTCCTAGGCACCATTACAGGAGGTCTGGAATAGTATATTGTAAAAGCTGGCAGTAGAATGTCCTCACAAATCTTGAAACTACCTTAGTTACACTTACCTAAGCATCTTCAGTCTTGTTTTATTTTGTTGTTGGTGGTTGTGGTGGTGTTTTTTTGTTATTATCATTTATTTTTTCTCTGTTTTGAAGAGGGATGAAGTTTAGGTCAATTTGGGGCTAATAAGTCAGTTTTTAGGTAGTCCTTAAGTGATTAACATGCCTACATACAGGGCTGAGCAAGGATCTGAAGCAATGTTTTAAAGCAGTAAAGGAGATAGTTAAAATGAAAGCAGGGATGCTAAGTTTTATCCTCTTTTTACTTACTGGGCACCTGTAGACCCAAATGAAGAGTTAGTATTTTTTAGCAAAATCAGCTTTTAAGTCCTTGACTATCTCAAATAGGCCAGGCTTATTTGAATAATCTTATCTTAAGGTCAAATGACTTAGGTATTTAATTGTATTTGAAAAATCCCTTTGCAACAGTACCTGAATTAATGTTTGATTAAATAAACAGAAGACAAAAAGCTACATTTAGATTTTTCTCTACCATATTTTTTATTTGCCTATTATTGAATTGATAATATCTACATGGGTAAGTATATAAATATATATATGTATGAATAAATCTTCATGTGTGCATATATACATATTTCCTAGATATTCCTTCTGAAGGGACCCAGAAGCAGTGACACCCAAATCTTTGTTTCTAAATACTGTTTCTTACTAAAAATGAAACATGATTCTGGAGAAATGAATAATTCCATGTCTGAGTCAAGGAAAGTATATGTTTGGAACATCTTGAACCAGAAAGTAAGGAATGCTGAAAAAATGATAAAGACATGCCAAAAGAATATGGAGACAGCATAAAGGGGCTGTCACTGGCCAAATGTGACAATTAAACTTAATAATGATAGTGAGAGATTATAAACCATTGAATAAAATAAATTCCCACAAGTCCTTATTTGTACAAATGAATACAAAAAAGAACAGGGAAAGCTCTCTCTTACAGAGAAGGCCAGTTAATGAGTGTAGATGGAATGATGGAGTTAGAAATTATTATTTTACACTCATAAATGAGGCATAAAACATCCATGGATGCTAAAACCGGTGAGTAAAAGTTTGATGAGAAGCTGGATGTTTACATAGCCTCAAAGTATCTCTCTACAAATTGCTTAGCCACTGTTTATTAATTATTAAGTAGCTAAAATGGAGAAATCCAGCATATACCATCTTAACCAAGTAATAAGAGTCAACACTGCCAATAATGGAACAAACTAGCATCATATTCTCTGATGTGATGCACTGAGAAAAACACAGCAGCTTTTCCATGGAAATCTGACCAAAATCCATAGCTTTATTTGAATCTTGAGGAAACATCAGACAAAACTAAATTAAAGGATACTCTGCATAGTTACTGGCCTGTATTATTCAAAAAACATGAAGCAAGGGAAAACTGGGGAGTTTCCCATCTTGAAAGAGATCAAAGAGATAAGACAAGTAAATAGTTTTAGACTGAATCCTGGATCATGAAGAAAAGAGGGAAAGGAAAAAAATTGCTTCTTGTTTGTTTTGTTATGAAGGATTTACTGGAATAATTGGCAAATTTAAAGGGAGTGCATTGGTTCAATGGATATGTATCAGTATTCATTTCTTGATTGTTATAGGCATACTGTAGATACAGAAGCAAGTTAGTGGAGAAGGAAACTCACTTTCCAAGGAGTAATTTGATTTTAAGAAGAAGATGCAATATGGGGACTTCTTGTTTAAAATTTCTAAAACATGGATGTTGATCATCACTTTAGAATGCAGTTTAGCATTCCAGCTAGAAGTAAACACCTGGCTTAAAGCAGATTGTTGGTGATAACGATGACCTAATCTACCTATTACTATTTATGATAGGATACATTGGATCGCTCCATTTGTTTTCCCAATGGGTTTAAAGCTCCACTTTAGCATTATATAATCCAGATACTATATATGTTTTTCTCAGATTAAATATACCGAGTTATGGCTTCTGTCTAGATGTCCCTCCAAAGCCTCATGTGGTCATGGGGAGGTTTTTTCAGAGCTGGCTGGATCTGGAGTGTATGATGCTGGGGTCAAAGGTGTATGATTACTAAATTATTCCACTGATTGGTTTGGGATACTTCTGAGTGTGGATAATAGGATAAATGGGTGCAAATGCTAAGGGTGTGTAGCCTGGATAAAATATAAGAAAGAAGGCTGCTGTTGTCACTTGCTGCTTTTGGTGACTTCTGCCTGACATGAATTGTTTCTCCTCTGTGATGCCCCTCTTCCCTGCCACCCTGCCTTGGAGCCAGCTGATTTTCTTTTTTTTTGGTACTGGGGATCAAACTCGGGTCCTTGCGCTTGTGAGGCAGGTGATGAGCCACCTGATTATTGACTGATACCTTTACAAACTGTGAGCCAAAATAAACCTTCCCTTCTTTAACTTTGTGTATCAGATATTTTGTCTCAGTAATGAGAAAAGTAACTAAAACACACCGTAAAAAAAACCAGCCTTACAATCTTTTTCCCTCCTAGATAAAACATATCTTTTTTTTTTTTTTGGGTACGGGGGATCAAACTCAGGTCCTTGAGCTTGTGCAGCAGGCGGCAAAACCACTGAGCTAAATCCCCGGCCCAATAAAACATTTCTTACAAGCACAACTAGAAAAGAGAAAATACTGTGTGTTTGGGTCTCAATTCTGTTTTTGTGGCCAGATTATGTTTGAATATTTGATGTTTTGAAACAATGTCTGCTGGATTGTCTTAATCTAATTGAAACATCAAAACCACTTTAATGTGGACATAGTACAAACTGCACCACTTTTCTAGCACTTTATGTATTATTGCTACTATGTTAATTTATTGAGAAAACACAGGGGACTGATGGTGATGTGGGTTTGCTCTTCAAAATCCTTTGTTTTTTCACAATACTGTGCCTCAGAATCCATCTCATCATGATGTCCCTATACTCCAGTCACAAGAGCAATGTGACCTTTGCCACGCTAACTGCATGGGGTCCCAGAGGAACTATACTCTTGCAAACAAATATACCATAAATATGTTTGGAAGGAATTCTGAAAGCACCATCTAAACAGAAATTTCTTACACCAATAAATAATTTTTATATCTTCATTTTGTCACATTATTCTTTAAAAAAAATGCCAGGTGTTAAATATACCACCACAGCCTATGTTGTAGTATACTCTGAACATATATTTCCTTACAGTTACCTCATAGATCAGCTGGTGATAATTCTGCTACACTATACACCACTTACCCTAACACAAACTACAAAAAAAAAAAAAAAAGCCCAAATTGGTATTTTGCTCACATATATCCTTGTGGTCCTACCCTAATGTTCTTAGAATGACAGTAGGGTCTCCCAGTTTTCTACACTTTCAAAAATCAGAGGGCCTTGACTGCATTACGACTCAGCCAGCTGCAGGGTTTTTCTCAGCTGGCTTGAATCCAAGCTTGGGGCCTGAATATTCCTAGGCACTGTTGAAGGTATCTAGGTTGTTGCCCAAAACAATAAAAGAAACTGGCCCCACCAAAATTCCTTTAGCCCTCATACAAACTCCATTCTGTAACGCTCTAGCTGTGGACTTAAAAGCATAACATCCCTTTCTCTTGTTATCCATCCTGAGGGAACATGGCAGCACTCAGTAAGTTCCCCTAATAAATGTACTGGACATGTAACCTGGGAATTTAGTGTTTCTTTGGAATCTACCTGGCTCTATTCATGGACTATTTGGGAAACTCTCTTATGGGAATTCCCCTCCTCTGCTTTTGGGGTGCCTCCGACTAGGTTTAGTGGTGTGAAACAATGACCTACTAAAAACAATTTAAAATAGCCATAGTGTAAGACCGAGGGCCTTACCAAACGCTCCGAGGAGCTGAAGTGGAGCACACCCGGGGATCCCAGCGGTGCCTCCAGAATGTAAGACCAAAGGCCTTACCAAACGCTCCAAGGAGCTGGAGTGGAGCACACCTGGGAAGGAACACACCGGCCATGTTGGGAAACAGACCTTTATTAGTCTGGCCAGACGGCACTCCCGAAGCAAAATAGCTCAGAGAGGCACCTGGCTTGTTTTATAGGGGGTTAAGGGGGGGGTTAACATGTGGATTCACAGAAAAAAAAAAAGAACAAAGGTCAGTGGCTCATTGTCACATGCTGATGTTCAGCAGACATCCTGACTGACAGTTACGACCACCCTGTTTACAGATTGTCCTATAGATACTGGGCCCCGGGACATTTGGATTTAGGGCAAACAGATGGCTGAGTAACCTCCCCCTATTACTGATTGTCCATTGTCCCGAGGCAAACACACTCCAACCATCAAATTTACAACAGAATCTAGGGGAGTAATTAACTTTTGAATCACACAGTCCCACAATAGGACTGGATATGTAGCTCAGTGGTAGAGCTTATGTAGCACACACAAGGCCCTGGGTTCAATTCCCAGCACCTCTATAACAAACAAACAAAAAAGATAGTAACAGTTGTTCAATACTCCTTCCTGTACTTTGTCTATTTTTCAGCCTTAGGAGTGCCATTCTATTACACTTTAGTAACTTCACTCTAATGTCTTTCTGAACGGAAAGCCAAGACCTGCTCCTAAGAATGTTAATAGTGAGGAATTATAAACCATATTATTCTTCAGGCACAATGGTGGTTTTCAACCTTGGCTAACCATAGAGACCTCTGGGGAGCATTTAAAACTCCCAGAGTCCAGGCTATACCCCAGGCCAGTTAAATCTGAATCCTAGGGTGAGACCTAAGTCTTAGTGATGCTAAAATGTTCTCTCTTCAATTTCAAAGTAGAGTCAACATTGAGAGCCATGAAGCTAGAATATAAAGAGCTGGCTTTCCAGCTGCTAATCAACAGCCTTTCCATAATGGTTATGACTGTGTTCTTGAGATTTGGAGGTCCAGACTGTCTGTTTTTAGGATCTCAATATTGACTCTATACCACTGGAACATTGGGTTGGCAAACTAATGTTCGCTTAAGGAAATCCATGCATTTTTACTAACTGACCAGCCCAGAATTGGAGTGAGCAGGGAGAGAATTCAAGTCAAGTTTTGTGATATCATTCCTTTTGTAGTCATTTTTTTTGGTATTGGGGATAGAACCCAGGGTCTTGTGCACACTAGGCAAGTGCTCTACCACTCAGCTACATGCACCCCCAGCCTCTGTGCTTCTCTATTTCTGTAGTGATACAGCTGCTTTTACAATATAAAGGTACAGAAAAGGCCACTTAACCCTGCTTTTTTTTCCAGTATAAACTCACAAACTGGGTAATCTCATCTAATCTTTTGGCTCTTTAAATACACTCTTATGTGATAATGAGTTCCAAATTTGTATCTATAATCTGGAAAACTTCCCTGTACTCACACTCATACTTCAATAACTTATTGCTCTTGGATGTGTTGAGGATTTTAAAATTTAACACTTCCAAAAGTGAGCTTACAAACCACACACCTCCTCACCACTGCTACAGATGCCCCTCACAACCTTCCTCCTTTTGGTTGAAGGCAACTCCATCCTTCCAGCTATTGAGGCTCAAAATCATGCTATCACCCTTGTCTTCTCTATTTCTTTACAACTTACATCCAATCTGTTCCTGTTCATCCCACTTTAAAATTCTGTTAATTATACTTCTAAAATATATCCAAAATTCTGCTACTCCTCACCACCTCTCCCGCCATCATACTGGCCCAAGCCCCCCTATCATTTCTCATCTAGATCATTCCAATAGCTTCCCAACCAGTCTGTCTTCTTCCCTTGCTTTGTGTCTCAGTCAGCTTGGGCAGCCACAACAAAATATCATACACTAGGTGGGTTAAACAATCAAAATATATTTTCTCATACTTCTGGAGGCCTGAAGTCTGACGCCAAGGTGCCAGCAGGATTGGTACTTGGTGAGCCTCTTGCCTAGTTTATAGATGGCTTGGCTTTTTTTCTGTGTCCTACATGAACTTTCTTTGGTGCTCCTATGGATCTTCTCTCTTGTGCTCTCCCCTCCCCTTTCTCCCTCTCTTCTTTTACAGATGATAATCTGCCACCTGTAATCCCAGCACTCAGAGATTCAGGCAGGAGGATTGTGAATTCCCTGAGCTAGCGAGACTGTCTCATCCCAACATGTGAATTTGAGGTGAACGTAAACATTGAGTTTATAACCTTTTGCTTCAGTCCACTTTCAGTGTGCTAGCCAAAATGATTACATTTCATTGCTCCTCTGCACAAAACCCTCCAAACACTTCCCATTTCATGCAGAACAAAGGCCAAGGAAAGCCTTTACTGTGACTTAAAGGACACTATCCCATCTGGCCCCACATTATGCTTCTGTCTTTATTTCCTCCTACTTTCCCCTGGCTCCTACTGGCCTTTTTGTTGTATATTGACACAATCATCTTCCACTTCAGGGTTTCTGGCCTTTGCTCACTGATAATAGGTACTTGGGTCCACAGGAGGTCCTAATGAATGTTTATGACCTGCATCAGCATTTCTTTGGGTGTCTGTTATTCTGACTGGTCAGTGTCTGTGTCATGCTAATTGTTAAATATTTTGACTATTAACATGCCTTTACATGAAATGTTCTTTTTGTGCTCTTTGCTCCTTCCTCAGAGTTCACATTAAGACTTCCTCTGGATATTACCTAAAATTTCAGATATACATTCACTTTCCATTTTCTCTCCCAAGTATTTGACTTAGTTATCTATTTTGTATAACAAATTAGCCCCACATGTAGTGGCATAAAATAAATTAAACATTTACTTACTCAAACAATTTGTATGAGCCAAGAATTTCAGGAGTAGCTCAGCTGCATGTCCCTGTCTTAGGTTGCATTCAAGTCATTAGCTAACCCCAGCATCACAAAAACAAAACAAAATAAATCAAATGAAACAGATGTCAGAGTTGTGGTCACCTTGAATGGAAGTTACACCAGACAATCCCATTCTTGGAGGACACTGATTAGGGACATGAATACCAGAAGACAGGAATCACTGGAGGCCAATTTGGACGCTAGCCAATACAGTGTGCCTAGGTCTGTTAAGACCACACTTCTAGACAGGCATGGCAGCATACACCTGTAATCCCAATATTAAGGATGCTGAAGTAGGAGAATTGTGAGTCCAAATTCAAAGCCAGTCTGGGCTACTTAGTGAGATCTTGTCTCAAAATCAAATAAACAAACAAGCAAAGAACAACAACCACGCACCCCCCCCCACACACACATATCTTGGCCTTTCTTGTAACTAAGTTTGGCCATGTAAATAAATTCAGTAAAATGTAAGCAAAAGTGATAAGTGCAATATTGAGGTTGTACCCTTAAAGGAAATGGACTAGCTTTCCAGGTTCCTTTCCCCCTTTCTCACTGCTAGATTATATATGTATTGGATGCTGATAAGGGCAATCCCCCCAAAAGGCAGAGCAACACAGCTGGGAAAACCTAGATCCTTGTCTACATGGAGTCATTATACTAGTCCTGGCATGAATATGCCTGGACTGGTACCTAAAAACAAACTTCCAAGTTGTTTAAACCACAGCTATTATGAGTGTCTACTATTGCAGTTGAGTCAGTAGCTTAACTAAATAAGTTACATAAGTAAGAGGGGATAGGAAAGAAAGATAATGGCCAACTAGTTCTTAATTACAAATATAAGACCTTCTTATATAGCCTATTAAGTTATCAGAATGAATATCCACAATTTATTAATTTATTGTCGATAAGCATTCAAGTAATTTCTAGTTTTATGGTCCAGTGAATAATCTGATATGAACATTTTTGTATGTGAATTTTAGTGAATACAGTTACAGTTAAATCTAACAGAATGATATAAAAATGTTCAGTCTTAAAAGATTCTAAGGGGCTAGTTTTCCAAAAAGGTTGTACTAATTTTTTTATAAGCCCACTATCAAAGTTCAAGAATTTAGTTGTTTCACGTGCTTACCCACAATAGCTTTTTTGCTTTCATTTTAGTTATTTTGTTGAGTATAATGAAGTATCTCATTATATTTTTAATTGTATTTCCCCATAACAAATGAAATAGAGTTCCCTTTTTTTAGCCAGTTTGATATTTTTTTCTGTGTGAAGTGCTTATGCAAGTATTTTTTTTTAATTTTTTTGAGAGAGTTTAATAATGATCGCTACATTAAGTAAACTATTTTGGATACATGGTATAAAGTACTTTACACTTAATATGTATAAAGACACTATTCAGTAGGTCTTGTGATATTACAGATGTTTCTCAACTTAGGATGGAGTTACAATACCAATAAATTCATCATAAGTTGAAACTATCCTAAGTTGAAAATGTGCACAAAATACTTAGCCTACCAAACATCATAGTTTAGCTACACAGTAAACTGCAGAGGACTGTTTTGTTCCCCTGGGAGCTGTGGCTCATTGCTGCTGTTCAGCATTAAAAGAGAATATCATATAACATTATTGCTAGCTAGGGAAAAGATCAAAATTGAAAGTATGGTTTCTTATGATGTGTATGGCTTTCACACCATCATAAGGTTGAAAAATCAGAAGTGCAATGATTGTAAGATAGGAACTTCTATACTCTAATTTCACAGTTGAAGAAGCTGAAGCCCTGAGATGTTCAGCAATTATCCTAAAGTCACTTAGTTGTAAATAATTGAGCCAAGATCTAAACACAGGACTACAATAAAGCTAGAAGCTTGAACAACAAGCTCTTGGTTGTGAATAAGGTTCCTTAAGTACCATTTTCCAAAGAGAACTCCTGGCTGTGCAGTAAAGAACAAAGATCATCACTATGCTGACCATCACAAACCAAAGTGGACATCTTTCTGCCCACTGGATCCTGGGCTATTGTTTAGGTTTAGTACACACGGGTGATCTATCTGCTTGAGTCCAGTGAACATACTAACATACAAGTTATCCAAAGAAGGTTTATTACTTACAGAAGAGCAACAAAGGACAGAAAGCTCCATTGTGAGTTGGTTCCCCAAAGGTCAAGAAAGCTGTCCAGGGTGGATGAGACTCTTGACTGTGCATGCCCTACTAGGCACTATGTGCTACAGCTGAAGGAGACCCCCAAAGTAGCCCACTCTGGGTTATATACTTAATGGACCATGCGACTGACTGCAAAAAGCTTTGAAGGTCATCTTGCTTCTTGGGAGAGAAGACCAAAGAACTCTGTAATCCCAGCACCTGGGAGGTTGAGGCAGGACAGCTGCTGCAAGTTGGAGGCTTATGTAATGAGTTCAAGGCTAGCCTGAACTACATAGTGAGACCTTGTCTGAAAAAAAAAGCAAAACAAAAAAAACAGATCAAAGATCTGATCAAAATAAAACAGACCCAAAAACTGTCCTAGGCAGTTCTTCTCTGACTCATGATGTTACATTCCACTGGTCATGATAGTACATACCTAAAATGCTAGCTATTTGTGAGGCCAAGGATCACAAGTTAGAGGTCAGCCTGGGCAACTTAGTGAGATCCTGTCTCAAAAAATAAAAAGGGTTTGAGTTCAATCCCTGGTACAAAAAAATAAAAAAATAAAAGGGGTTGAAAGGGTTGGGGATGTAGTTCAGTGGTAGAACATCCCTAGGTTTGACCCCTGGTTTCCTCCCACTCCACGTAGACACATACAAAGTTATATTCCTTAGGAGAGACAGGAAAAAGACCTAGGCTACCTAGGTCACCTCCCTAGCTCACCTTATTATATTCTCTGCACATTCTATATTTATTCTTGAGAACCGTAAATGAGAAATGGTTGGGCAAGAACTGGGTTGGTCCATGGCCACCCAGAGAACTATCCTGCATTGGTAGATAAGCTAGGAATCACTTACTTTCTTCAGATCACATATAATCTCATTATCCTAATCATGTCCACCACCCTGTCACTGTCAGGGATTGGCTTATTAGTAATGCAAGAAAAGAAGCCTATAGTTGGTAAGCTCCTCTGGGTCATTTAGAAGAGTCTTAACTCTAATGATATTTCTGTGGGAAATCCCAACTCAAAATTACAAGGCTGAAGACAGTAAAAAAAAGTCAGGGGGATTCTAAAAAAAAAAAAGTCAGGGGGATTCTTACTAGGACTCCTTGTTGAAGTCAAACAGGACAACCCTAGGTTTTATCCATAGCAAAGGAACTCCTGTGATCATGTAAAAGTTTTTAGGGCAGACAGTGTCACAAAATGTCCATGGAGTACTCAAGTGTCTCCCAGCTATGACAACAGAGTTCCAGCTTTTCTGGAAACTATACTCCTATGCCAGGCATTTCTATATTGGCAGGTGAAATTATGAAGACTGCTTCATTCCTATTCTGAAAGGTATTTCATGTTAAAACACACTATGGATATATCTCTGTAATGTTTTCAAACTGAAAGCCAAAGGCCAAGGGAACTGCAGTTAACAACTGAGGACAAATGTAAGCATTAATAGAAAAAAGTATATAGAACTATTGCACTGATAGCTCAAACATAATAATTTCTATTTAAACTGCACCAAGGTGCCACTTATGAGCCGCTTTCATATATTATCTCACTTATCCCTCACAAACTCCTAAAAGGTAGGTAGGACAGGTAGGATGATTATGATTAATATTTCCATCCTACAAATGAAAAAATCAAAGTTCAGAAAGTTCAGTGACTACCTGGTGTCACAAAAGTTTTGAATGCCTTTGCCAGCTCTTAAGTTTTTGTCTTCTGTGTTTTTGCCTACTGTTCTTTTTGCTGTGCTGCATATTCTCTGACATACCTGGTTGCATTTACAAAGGACTGTGACAATTACCAAACTTTTGGTTTAGCGTTAAAGCATCAGAACAATGAGTGCCCTAGGAAAGGGTATTTTTGGAAAAGGCACAGGTATCAGGTGAAAATGGGAAGTTCTCTGGAGGTTTCAATTTGATTCATTTATCACAGTTAAAGAATTCCTTCAGGGAATCTCCCTGCCAGTGTTGCTGACAGACTTTACAGAAGTTTCCCCAAACTTAAGGGAAATTTCTTCCATCACTGCAGCCAGCAGAAATACTGTGACTACTACTAAAGTAGACAGTGTGAGAACCCAGAAATGGCAGCTGCTATCTATTCTTCAGATCTGAATTTACAAATAAGGAAATTCAGCCACCTAACAGAGGACAGAAAATAGCATTTAAAGAACTTTCCTACAGTCCTCATTTCCTGCAGTGATAGTATTGTCATCTGAAAAAGAGGGAACAAATACATATTTTTCCATTCTTAAGTAGAATTCTTTGTATATTATAAAGCTCCCTATTTTGGCTGTTAAAGAAAATGCATTTTAACCCAAACTTAGTACCTGTGTGTGGTGGCTTAACTAATGGTCAACTTGGAATGCCCAGCTGAACTGAATCAGAGTGGTCTGGGTGTGGATGACACACCTGAAGGTTGTTGCCAATGGCATAAAGAGAGAACTGGAGGGGATGATCATGTGCTGTTGATTTTCTTGGAGAAGCTTTCTGTGGCTAGTTTTCCTGATGCAAACTTGGCTGTTTTCATTGGAGGAGCTTGGGGCCTTGCCACTGGGAATGGCTGCTGTTCTCATCAAAGGAGCCCTGATCTTCGCTTTCAGCGTTGCTTCCTGGCTCAAGTGTAAATCTCTCAGCCTGGTGGCATAAATCCTTGACCCCACCAGCGCAGGCTTTCTAGCTTCCATCACTGGCCTTTGGGCCTTCCCAGTGCAGCTCATCCATATGGACTTGCATGAGATACTGCTGTGGGCTCTAGGCCTCTGGCTGGACTCATGGAGGACATTGCCTTGGGCTCTAGGCCTTCAGGGCACTTGCGCAGGACATTGCTGTGGGATCCAAGTCTTTGGCTTGATCTTTCGGGTCTCTGATGGATAGATCTTTTATACTCCTCTGCATTTGACTTTTTTGGATATTATAAAATCCTATAAATTATGTGTCCTGTTTTAAATCTATTCCCTTGCCAAACCCTGACTTACAACCCTATGCCATTCATGAAGTTTTAAGAAGTTGTATAAAATATTGTTATTGTAGAGATCATTTGATCTTATGACAGGAGTGAATGCTTGAGGGTTAAGGTTTTTATTAATGTCAATTCTGACAGATTTAGAAACTTTGACACAACTGTTTTAGTTTTGGAATATAACACAGCTGGCCATTGAAAAATTATAAAAAATTTTCAAATTCTTAATTTTGTAAAAAGATTGTATTTGTCACAACTGTATCTCAAAATGTAAAAGCTAGACTTGGTTTTGGAAGTCCTATTTTCAAGTTCTATTTCTGCCACTAATTTGAACAAGACTTGGGAAGTCACTTGGCTTCTTCAAGTTTGTTTTTTCATGTTGAAATGAAATAGTCAGATGATCTTGAACATGAAGCCACACTAACAAAGTTTCATCTGTTCACCACAGTAGCTCCAGGGTCTGACACAGTGAGTGGCAAATATTTATCTTTCAATAAATATTCTTTGCATGGATTTATAGTAACTTATAATTGCAGTATTTCACCTTCAACAGTACAAGAATTTCTAAAAGAATTTGAAATTGTCAAAATACAAACACAGAAAATGAGTTACTAAGCATTAGATGTGTTTTGCATAACCTTTTCATTAAAAGGGGAAAAAGACCCTTTAGGATAACCTCTGTCCTAAATGTACAGGCTTATCTAACTTCCCAATTAAGAATCATATTTAAGGAAACATGACTTTTTTAGAATTTTCAGAAACTAAGATTTTTCATTGAGACATTTCATGACAAGGCTAGAGTTCATATATCTATATCTATGCATATTCATACACACTAATGAGGAGCAATCGAAAGGAATTTCAGGTAAAATATGTATTTCCATTTATTTTCTAGGAAGGCAAAGACATGTGGACATGTTATCAGTAGAATTAATTGATGAAAGTTCTTTTTTATTTGATCTTATCTTTTAAAACTCATTGGGCTAGCTAAAATTGCTTATTTCATTCCTGAATTTTGACTCCTCAACAATGCCTCACTTTATAACATTTTCCTTTGAATAACTTTTAGAATTCTCTTTTTGTTGGGCTTTCTCTCTCCCAAACCAAAAAAATCATTTGTTCAGATTAAAGTTATTTACTTTTAGGAATGAATAAATGGTTATTTTCCAGAGGCAGAAATGTTCTAAAAATAAACCATTTCCTCAATGAATGTCTAATTGGTCAAATTTTAGGCACTATAACAATCTCACTAGATTTCAGATCTTTTTTTTGTCCCTTAAAACACATTCCTAAGTAATTTGTCTAGCATAATGGTTTATCAAACTTTAAAAGCCATGGAACTCTTGCATCAAACAAAATTAGGCAGCAGCCCAGTGTGTACAATGAAGGGTCTAAGGAGTCAGTTAATGTAGGGAGAAAGACTCCAAACTCTCCCAACTCAGCATTGCTTCCCTCTACCAGCCATTTTTGTGGAGGTGCACGTACCACAGAGCAACCTTGATAAAAAGCCAGCCCATAATTCTCACAGAAATTTGCACATGTAAGGCGAAAGAATATCTACACAAGTAGACAACCTATTCTTATATGTGTGTGTGTGTGTTACTGGGGATTGAATCCAAGGAGTGTTGAGCTACATCCCCAGCTCCCCACACTGGGCCTCTGGAGAATTAAGAGACTTGCCCTTGATTGTGAGGCCACTTTGAGCATAGCTGTTCTCAGAGTATTGTAAAAGCTGCCTCCACTTGAGCTCAACTCTCCCTTGCATCTCATTTTCTGAGTTAATCTTTCATTTGGAAGGTCTTGAATTTGCCCCTTGCTTTCTGTTTCCCATGCAATTGCCTTAGCTCAGATCTGTATCTCTTGCCTACATTATACTAGGCTCTTAGTGGGTCTCCCCATCATTCAGTTTCTTCATCTGTTAATCTCCCTTTCACATTGCTAGGAGCTAACATTCTCAAGCAGATATTACTTCATTGCCTTCCACATTGCCTATAGCAGGGTTTCCAAAAAAGTGATCCCAGGCCCAGTAGCATTGGTATCAATTGGAAAATTGTTGAAAATACTTGTTGACTTACAAATTCAGTCGGTTCCCAAAGGCTGGTTGTAACTCAAGTTGGTTGTAAGTAAACACAGCTGAAATCTCGATGTTTACCTGGGTACATGCTATAGATAACAAAAGGCAGATGAATCTCCCATTAACCTAATTAGCCCAAGTTGTTTGCATGTCAGGCCAGTCGTAACTTGAGGGTCCACTGTTCAAATTCTTGGGCTCCACTCCATTTCTATTCAACCAGATACTCAAGGGTTACAACTCACACACCAGGTGGTTCAGTTGCTCAGTGAAATTTGAGATCCCATGGACAGATAGAGCTCTAACATCTTAGGGTGGTGGCATGGAAACCCTGATTCCATTCTGATCATGTTTCTTGCCACTATCTTCTCCCTCATTGTCTCATCTCACACACTTGCCAACCTCCCATTTCATTCTTTGTTTTTTTGAGACAGGGTCTCACTACTGGTCCCAGCTGGCCTTGCATTGGCAGCAATCCTTCTGCTTTAGCCTGCTAAGTGCTAGAACTACAGGCCCGTGCCACCACACCTGGCTTCATTCTTTGATTAACTATTAAATATGTGTTTTTCTTTTGGTTCTAAGCACTAATAATAAAGCAAGACAGTACTCCTCCTAAGTGGCTGTTTGATTGGGGCTGGCAAGCTTCAATCACAGGATTTTAAATTAGGTATACAACGAGTCCTTGTAAGCCACAAGTCCCCGCCATAGTGTCTCCCTCTTCCTGATGAACTTCCATGTCTTTGGGGCTCATTCTCAAATGTCCCCTTTCCTCTGAATCAGTCAGAGGGCCAATCCCTAGTTCTCTGTATACCACTAGCAGCTAGCCTATGGGCAACCTGTCATATTTACCCCATGGTGGGGTTACCATTTGTTTACTTGTTTCCTAGAATACAGGAAAAGCTTTGCATCTTTATACAGATAGCAGCTCCCCACACATCAAAATCATCCGGGAACATTTTAAAAATGTGGATATTTTTGAATGACCAGTTACTTAGCAAAACTACCTAGAGAATCAGCTCTACCTAGTCCTCAGCTTGCTTCTTCAGCTTTGTGTTTCTTTTTTCTTTTGATTTCACTTTCCATTTCCTCTGCATTGCAGCACTCAAGCAGCCAGTCATTACTAATAAAGGGCAATATTTTATTTAGTTGATTTAAATTACTGACCGAATCTCTGGCACCTTAAGCAATATTCCTCAAGGCCTCAAACATCCAATGGTAACTTCAAATTAAGGATATCTTAAACAGTTCCTTAAGTATGTTTAGGATTCTAGTCATTTGCGACTTCTCGTTCACAGGACAACTGTAGTTGATCATAATTACCCTTAACATCCCTGAGGGTGGTCGTGAGGCCTTACACCAACTCACCTGTGGCTGGGCTGGGCGAGGCAGCTGGAGGTAGCTCCACCTCCCAGCCGGCTGGTGGGAGCCGGCAGCGCTGTTAACCTGCGGTAAGGTCAGAGAGCGTCAGAATCTTGGGATTCAGGACGGGAAGTTCTCTGGGGGCGGGCACAATTTGCTAGGGAGAAATCGAAACTCAGCTGTTAAAACCGCTGCCGCTGCTCTTTAGAATCTCCCCTCGAGACTCGCGAAGCGTCCTGGGACCTGCTGGGTCTTGACCATGTACACCCGCAGTACAGTTGTGGGCTCCCAGCCGGGCCCCTCTCAGGCTCCCCGGAACCCGGGTGCGCGGGGCGGGGAACTGGGCTCGCTGCGAAGTCAGAGACAGGGTTTGGAGGCAGCCCCCCAGGGCCCTGCGCGGGCGAGCCTGCGGGCCCCCCACCGGAGGAGGTGAGTGTTTAACAACCTGTCCTGGGGGTTGGGACCCCTTCCCCAAACATGCAGGCATCTACTTGGTGTTTGGAGTTTGAAACCGCAGGCGCCCAACAGCAGGTTTTTGAGAGAATGAAATATTTGCCTAAACAAATCATCCATACCTTGAACCTGTCAGTTTGGGGTTCTGTACTAAATATCCAAGGTCCCATTCCTTTCAAAGACATTACTGATTCTCCTCCCTGGTTGCAGGATTGAAAGATGGGCATGCATACAAACCGCCTGGGCTTCTTACTAATTTTCCAGGAATCTCCAGAATTTATAATCCAACTATAGAATGAACATAAGGTTTTCATTATTGTTTTAAAAAATTGGAGTCTTAAGTAGAATTACCACATTAGACACCAAGGCAGGGGCAAGAAGGAATGTGATATGGGGTAAAGAGAGAATCCAGATGTTACCTTGAGGAGCAAGCTTATATCCCATCCAGACTTCCAGTAAACTGGCCTCTTGGGACCAGAGGAGTGGGGCCGAGAGAGGGGGGACTAAGCAGCTCAGGGTTGAAATGTGCCTTAAGCGGGAACAGGTAGGTGGCATTTACTCTTGGTCTTTGCTTCAGGGACTGCAGTTGGTATCCTGGACACCTCTATTATGCAGTGTCCATGAGGTGCTCTTTCCACCCAAGGAATGAGCTGCTTTCATTCAACACTATGGTTTGTATAGACATTCCTTACTGCCTTTGAAATGCTGTTGGTGTATTGGAGTTGTCCAGTTTCCCTCTTTTCAGTGACTTCTTTGTCACAGGAAAGACAAATGCTGGTTGCTAAGAAACAGTATATAACCTATGACCAACAAACAGTAGAGTTTCTTTCATCCTTCCACTTTTGAAAGTATCAAGCCCTTAGTATTATTCTGTTTACACTTACTGTTAGATAGGGTGGATGATTTGGAAATCCAATAGCAAATGCTGCATTTCTCGCCTCAGAAAAATTGGCATTTTGCCACAATAGAAGCTCAAGTAGCCTACGTGTATCTAATGTATCTAGAAACTGCAGCATTTAATAACAGAGGTCATGGACATAGTCTCCTGTCCACAAGTGGTTAATGATAAAATCATTTATGTGACTTTTGTATTTAAAAGCATCCATTCAGATATAACAAATTATATGTATGCTTGCATCATCTGGTAAGCATTGCCAGTTGCATCTCTCTGTTTTCTTATTTGATTATAATTACTCCAGAATCTTGCTGGACCAATTGCTCAGACAGGGGCAATGGTTAGTAGGGCATGGTGGTACACACCTGTATTCTCAGCACTCTGGGATGCTGAGTAGAAGGATCACAAGTTCAAGCCTAGCCACGGCAGCTTATTCATGTAGACTCTGTCTCAAAATTTAAAAATACATATATTAAAAAAGATCTGGGGGCATAGCTCAGTGGCAAAGCCCTGGTTCAATGTCCAGAACCATACACACAAACACACACAAAGGAGGGGGCAGGTAGTTTTCTGATTAGTTATCTGTACCTCAGTATCCTGAAAACCTCATTGCAGAGTATTTTAAGGTTTGCAAATAACCAGTAGAGAACTTCCTAGAATTCACTTTTTAGTTATTTATCAGATTTTTTTCTTTTTTCATATGAATCAGTTGCAATAAACAGAGGATTATATGATACATTACATTTTATGTGCTTTACACCCAAGATCTTGCTCTGGACTACTCTGAATTCTCCTTATATCTCCACTTACAGTTACCTTTTTACTTGTTTCATTTAATGGAAGTGGGAAAGCAAGGAGAATGGTTGAGTGACAACCTCTCATTAAAATCAACAGCAAAAAATTAAGACTATTTTGGAGAGAGAAATTAGGAGCATTTTCTGATGGGAAATTAAAAAGAAAGGGAAGATAAAGTTACATGCTTTAATATCGAAGCTTCATTTGTTTATTCACAGCATAAACTTATTTATGTATTAAAGCATTGCGATTTAACCTTGTTTTGTGTGCTTCCCTCTGCTAATTCATTTGGGCAGCCCCAGTGTGGGGATTAGGAGCATGGGCTTTGATAAGTGAACTTAGGTTCAAGTTCTGAATTTGCTGTTTCTGTCTTTGCTATCTGAATGAGATACACAGCCACTTTATGTCTCAGTTTCACTATTACTTAAGATAATACCAACCTCAAAGTAAATATCCAGTAAATGTTGAAAGCTGATAGCCTTGACTTTATTTAACAAACTTTTATTGACCAAATATTATGCTGTCACCCTTAAATTGTGTGTTTGAGCCTTGAAAAAACACACTGATTTAAAACACCTACTCACCTATAACCAAAATATGCTAGTAAAAATCTTTGGCAGTATCTTTAAATCAGTGATCCTGAGGAACTCTCACGCTGTCAGACAAAGCTGAGTTCTTGATGGTTCTAGTATTTAGTAATTCACATTGGATTTTCCAGTTATTTTTACCTGGTGATTTTATCTTATCTTTGTTACAGATTTAAAGAGAAAAAAAGCTTATCCGTATTTATAGTCCAAGGCAATCCTTTACCTTCCCATTTAATATTTTACTTGTTTATAAATATCTTTTACTAACATCCCATCAAGATAGCTATAATATAATGGCATAGTTTTTAACTTGGTTTTATCCAATTGTGGATGATAGGCTCTGGCTTATGTAGTAATACAGTATAAGGTTCATTTCTTTCAGATACTTGTCTAAAACCATACATGATGCAGGCTTTCAGTTTGATGCTTTTTGAAGGAAATAAAAAGATATGAAAATGAACCCATAATGTAGAATTTTACTATACAGTTAGCTTTAACATAATTTATATACAAATTCAGTTTGCCTTAACACATTTGTGGCCTACTTTATGTGGAGTAGTGTAGAGACTCAAAGATGAGCAATAATAGCAAATAGTTGTATAGTGTTCACTGCATAATAGTGTATTATACACACTAACTCAGTCTTCCCACCCCTGTAAGAGAAGATCCCTAGCTGTGGATAATTAATTTAAAACATAGGAGCAAATAACTATTCAAAGAAGAAGCTTACTGAGCTTACTGACTAATGGATGCAGTAATTACACAGTAAATCTTTATGTGTACTCTAAAGGAAAGCCAGAAAACCTTTTCTAAGAAATGATGTTTGAGCTATTACCTACAGGAAAATGAGAAGATGTATGGAAATGAACAAGGAAAATGTACACGTGTTTCTGATGCTATATATGTCATTTCAACACCAACTATGTGGCACTGGGATCAATTGTCCTATACTTCCATCCAATTCTGACACTACCAAGAGTTAATTCAGACCTCTCAAATTAAAGCTCAGTCCCACAAGACTGCTCCCAATCCAGACTTCAGAATCCACTACAGATGGGCTCCCCACCCACTGCAATCCACTCAGAAGACTATAAATTTGGGGGTTTCCCACTTCTTCCCTCCCCTAAATTTGATAATTCACTAGAACAAATCACAGAGCTCACAGAAACCTCTATCCTTACAGTTAGTTTTTATGATAAAGGATGCAGTTGGGGAACAGACAAGTAGAAGAGATACACAGGATAAGAATTGTAGGGCAAAGTGAGGGGCAATGTGCAGAGAGCTGCTGTGCTTGACCTGTTCACCACCTGTGGTGGTTCAAGAGGTTTTATAGAGCCTCATTATCATTGGCCATTGGTGATTGAACTCTAGTTCCGCTCTCCTAAATAAAAATTAAGGTGGAACTGAAAGTTTTAAACTTTTAATCACATAGTTGGTTTTCTTGGTAACCAGACCCCATCTTAAGCTTTCTAGGGACCCTCACCATGAGAAATCATTAACATACAAAAGATATCTTACTGTGACAGGCCAGAGACAATGACCAAATATTTATTTTTTAATAGAACTTTAAATGGCTCTGTGGCAGCCAAAGAAACTGTCACTTTGATCTCCAAAAAAAGAACTTACTCTGAGGAGCATGGTCAGCTAACAGCCCCAGCTGCCACCTTTTGCATCTGTCATACCCTTTGCTGCAGGGCCTGCTTATGCTACACTCTTCCCAGCCAGTGTCTGAGCATTCCAGATAGTAGTGCCACCCTGTTTCCAGCTCATTTGGGACTCCTCTTTTGGGCACCTTTTGCCAGAAGATGCCCCATCAACCCATCCAAGATTTTCTGAAAAGTGTGTAGCAGTTGGAGATTTCCTACTCCCTCCTCCTTCCTTCTGTTCTTTCCTAGGTATCAGACCTCCTCTTGTTCTTGAGATGTTCTTGCCAACTCCTGCTCCCTTTCCTTTGTCATTCACAGGCACTCCTCCTAGGACATCTCATCTTTGTCATACTCCCCATGCATAGTCCAGAAACCCACTCATTCTTATTTCTTCCTTTGGGACCCAGGGGACATCCCCTAATTCCTTAAATGCAACTTCAGTACTTCTCACCACTTTATTTTGCTCAGGGGAAGGAAATAACTCCTATGACACTTTTTCTTCCCCTCATTCCCAAACTCTTAAGGGAGATAAGGGAAGAGAGAATAATGGACAGATTAGTAGAGCACTTATTGATGGTCAACCCCCAATTTCTCTCCATTTTTCCTTTTAAAAAGTGTAGTGATTATTTTATTTTATTTTATTTTATTTTATTTTTGGTGTTGTTGAGACAGAGTCTCGCTCTGTATATAGTTCAGGCTGACCTTGAACTCACTCTGTAGCCCAGGCAGACCTCAAACTTACTATGGTCTCCTGTCTCAGCTTCCCAAATGCTGAGATTACAAGCATGTTCCATGATGCCTGGTAATTGCGCTGGAGTTTTGCAAAGCATTTTGTATAAGATGAAATATAATGTGAGGTATGACAATATAGTTATTAAATTTTAATCAATTTTTAAATATGACTTTAGTATATGTATATTCTGAAATTTTGAAGTATGGTATCTTCGGCCAAAGAACTTTTTTTCTTCTCAGTGATGAGGATTGAACCCAGGGCCTTTGCAGTGAGCTACATCTTCAGCCCTTTTACATTTATATTTTTAAAAATAATGAATTTACATATATTGGAAATGAGACACAATCTGTTATTCAAAAAGCTACAGAATGTCTCATTTAGAGAATGCCTAACAAAATATACCTCTTAAAAATTCAGTACTCTAGAATACTTTTTTACAATTGTTTCCATTTGAGAATCAGAATGAAAAAGTGGGTAATAATCATAGACACAACTTTACACAATAATCTGGATAATATGCAAGAAGCATCATGATGTTTTGGGGGTATTTCTTCATGAGTAACCACACATTACAGGAGAGACCAAAGTTCAGAAGTGCACAGCCCAAGGGCCCTCCAACAGAGGAGCTGCCCCCTGGAATCTTCTTTCCCTCAGTGAAAGGTACAGGAGGTAGACTAGGGTTCTCAGCTTCACCAGGAAGTATGCAGCCAGCTGTGTACCCAGTCTGCCAACTGATCAACTATCAAACGAGTTGCTCCTCTTTGCAAGAGGTGCACCTTTAGAAGGTCCCCCAAAATTTCTGATTATATTGTTTAACCAGCTAGTTGAAGTGGTTTCTGTCTTACTTCTCTTAGATTTTTTCGTAGGTAGCTGCTTGAAAGGTAATTGCTATTTCTCTGATTTCCACTGCTTTATCTGGGGCTTTGGCTTCTTGGGAAGGAAGGACTTCACTTTGCCTTTGTCTCATAACCTAATTGTCTCATAGCCTCAGTGAGAAGGGAGCACCAGGACCTTTATTCTCTTCTTTCCCCTGGGCAGCTCCATATGCTCTACTTTGGCCATGGTATGGAACCCTGTCCTTGAGGTGGAGCCCACCTTCCCCTTCTGAACTGGGGCAGGGCCGCCTGGGTGGAGGGAGCTTGCTTTGATCATGTCTGTAGTTTTAAACTGTCTTCTGTTGCTTCTCTTTTCCAGCCTCTTTCTGCTCCCTTTTTTTTCCTTTCCCTTTTCTGCTACTTTTGAGGCTCACTGGCTGCAGGCTTTAATCTCAGTTTCTGCAGGCTGCACTGATCCTCAATTCCTTCACTTTATGTTTTCTTTGATCTTCCAAAGAAAACTCCACTATTGGTCTCTTCTGAGGCCAAAAGATTTCTGGATTGTTGATATGGCAGAGGGCTCCTAGGGTATGCTTATGCTCCTGGAACTCTGCAAAGATGTAGACAAGAGTCTGACCCTTATTTTCCTCATGTCACTCTACGCTCCCTGATGCACATCCCCTTCTCCCTTCTAGTGCATTCAGCAGTATCTTCCTGAGCTGTTTGTCATCCATAGCCTTTGGGAGATTGTGCAGGCACAACCTGTACTGGGAGGCAAAGATATTCTGGTCCTTGAGTTGCTGATGCTTCAGTAGCTCAGACTGTTCTTGTTTGGCCATACCAGCAGCACTCACACTCACAGCAATTCATTCCAGCATGAATCAAGCCTTCTTGGGCCAGATAGAAGTTCCAGGTTCTTGTTAGCTTCCTTACCTTCATTGTCTGAAGTTTTGCAGCCTCAGCATGGGTCATGGCCAAGGTAACCTCGAGCTGTCAGTCATCTACTTTAAGTCCATCACCCTCGGTCTCCGGAGAAGCAGCTGTGAGGCATTTCTGAATGGGTTCTTGAGTCATGAACTGGGCAAATGCACAACCTTTAGAGTGTTCTGGGTCCAGAGACACAACAGTGTGGACATATATCCAAACTGCTGGAGGAAACCCCCAAGTTCTTCCTCCTCTGAGCCAAAGGACAGGTTTGAGTTTTCCTTTCATTCACATCAGAAGGTAATTTCCTCTTGTTCTTTGAGACTTGTATATCTTCATCCTATTTTCCTTCAGTGGTACTAGCTGTCCCTTGTCACCACCAGTGCTACCTCTTTCCTCCAGGTCACTGTCCTCTTCTGAATGGTTTTGATCCCTGCTTTTTTTTTTTTCATGCTTCAAATATAAAATATTTATTACACAAAAAAGGAATAACTGACAAACTACCTATTTGTTGAACTTAGAAAAAGTACTAAATTATTTCAAAACACTTTTTTTCCCCATTAAGTTTATTGGTACATTTTAGGTATAAAATACAGTTACATTCATCATTGGGATCTTGTACCATTACATGAGTATCTTGGTTCTTATTTTTTTCCCCTTCCCCTGCCCTCCCTTCACGCCCCCACCTTCCCTATTTGCAAAGATTTTGTTTCCATTTTTTTCCTTTTCTCATATTTTTTCTTTTCCCTTTTTTCCTTTCCCCTACCCCTTCCACTTCAGCTACTCTTTTAGAACTTTTATTTCTATTACACAATATCAATTATACATTTTTTAATTACAATATCAAAATTTAGAGGACATTACCATAGATTTTACAGAATTTAAAAGGATATAGAAAGCATATTACAAAAATCTTTCTTGAAATAAACTTGACAACTTCTAAGAAATACCTTGGAAGACAAATTAATGAAACTAACTCTGGAGGAAATATAAAATTTGAATAGCACCTATTAAAGAAAGTATATTCCTAGCTTGAAAACCTACCTATATGACAACAACAGGCTCATATACATTTTAACTGATGAATTATATCAAACATTTAAAGCAGAAAAAAGAAGGAACATGTCTCCCCTCATTTTAGGAAATCAACATTGTGCTAATCCTAAAACTGGATAAAGATAATAGAAGAAAAAACTATGAACATAGATAAAAATTTGTTTAACAAAACAAACTATTAGAAGTCAGATCTGGCAGTATGTAGAAAGTGGTTTTATTATAGGGATGGCAGTGTTGGTTCAGCATTGGAAGAGCCACCCCCATAAGTCATCATTTTAACAGAGGAAAGGAAAAAGCCATATGATCCTGTCAGTAGTTGCAGAAAAAGTATTGGACTAAATTCTACAGCTGTTCATGGTAAAAGCTATCAGGAGACTAGAAGTAGAACAGAAACTTCTCAACAGATAAGACATGTACTCCATACTTCCAGCAAAAATGCCTTATATGAATGGAAAAGATAGAATGCTTTCTCCCTAAGGTGGGGAACAAGGGCAGATATGCATACTCTTCATCTGTCCATTAAACTTTGAAACATAGGCCCAAACCAAAATAGTCTGACAATAAAAAGAAACAATTAGCATAGGATTGACAAGGTAGAAGTAAAGTCTTTATATGTACATGAAATGATCATCTACAGAGAAAAATTCTAAGAAATCTCTAGGAGCCCCTAGAACTTGTATTTGAATTTAGCAGGATTAGAAAACACAAGGTATATATAAAAATTCAGGTCTGTGTATACTTGCTATAAATGAAAAATTGGATATTGAAATTTAAAAGGTGTACAAAGGACCTAGAAAAGTAAAAGGAAAAGAAAAAAGAAAACAGTGTTGGAAGACATTTATTACCTAATTTTAAGACTTCCTCTAAAGCTACAGTAATCAAGGCAGTGTTGGTGTGAGGAAAGACATATGGATCATTGGAATAAAACAGAGAATCTAGAAATAGAACCACACATATATGGTCCACTGAGTTTTGAAAGATTATTTAACATTAATATTTTATAGAACATAAACTCAAGAGTAGAGGAAAAGATAGTATTTTCAGCAAATGGATGTATGTAAAAAATTAACCTCAACCCTTTATTTCCATACATAAAAATAACTTCAAAGGATCTATGGACCTAAATATGAAAGATTAAAACTATAAAACTTTAAGAAGAAATTATAAGGGAAATTGTTCATGAATTTAGGGTAGGCAAGAATTTCCTAGGATACAAAAAACATGATGTATAAAAGAAAAGATTGATAAATGAGAGTCCATCAAACTTCAGAACTTTAAATGACATTGTTAAGAAAATGAAAAGTACTCCTTAGACCATATTTATAATACATATAACCTATGACCAGAATATACAAAGAACTCTTACAGCTCATTAATAGACAACCCAATTAAAAAGTAGACACAAGGAGATGATTAGCTAGTACAGCACAAGGAAAGGTGTGCGACATTAGTCAGAAAAATACTAATCAGTATAGTAACTAGATACTGACTTATCATTGTCATGACTTTTTCTTTTTTGTTGGATTCTCCCTCTTTGCATTTAATTTCTTGTCGCACCCGACAGATTATTTTTGCTGGGATTCCTGGGGTTGTGATCCTCATTGTCTTTTCCTAGGATATTGTCTAAAATTTTTTGAAGTGCTGGTTTAGTATTCATGAAGTTCCTAAGGTACTCTTTGTCATGAAAGTATCTTATTTCTCCATCAATTTTGAAAGATAGTTTTGCAGGGTACATCAATCTGGATTGGAGGCTGTTTTCCTTGAGGGCTTGAAATACATCACTCCAAGCTCTTCTTGCCTTGAGGGTTTGCATTGAGAAGTCTGCTGTAATTCTGATGGGCTTTCCTTTGTATGTGATTTGTTTCTTTTCTCACACTGCTTGTAGAATTTTGTTCTTCTGTTGGGTTTCTATTAACTATTATATGCCTATGTGTAGATTTTTTTGATCACGGCTAGTTGGAGTCCTATATGCCTCACTTATCTGTATGTCAAGTTCTCTTCCCTGCTTGGGAAGTTTTCTGCCATCACTTCTGTGAACAGTTTTTTTTATGTCATCTGCACTCTCTCCTGTTTCTTCATTGACTCCAATCATTCTTATGTTATTCTTCTTTGCATGGTCTAGCAGCTGCTGGATTGATTTCTTGTGGTCCCTTACAATTTTGAAGCAATTTTTCTTTTCCTGGTCACTAATTGTAATCTTATCTTCTATATCTGAAGTTCTGTCCTCACATTGGCTCATTCTGCTGCATAGACTTTCAATGGCATTTTTAATCTCCTGGATATCTATTTGTATCTGTTTTATGGATCCTAATTTGTGGGGATTCCATCATGTTCCTCAGCTCCTCTATTTTTTTTTTAAATCTGTGTCCTCTCTAGATTTATTAATCGTGTCTTGCACTATGGGCACAATCTCTGCTGTTACCTGAGAGATTATTTCTGATTTCATTTTTTCCAGATCCTCTTTTGTTGCCAGTTCAGGGAGTCCCAGTGATTGAGTATCAGATTGTTCCATCTCATTTCCCTTTGGGGTTACTTTAGGTGATCTGGAAGTCTGGTTTACCTGTCTTCTCATTTCAAGGGGGAGGTGGTGGTGGTGGTGGTGGTGGTGATGGTGGTGGTGGTGGTAGTGGTGGTGCTGTGGTGGTGGTGGTGGTGGTGCTGCTGCTACTGCTGACGCCCACATGGCTCACCTCCTCTGTGCTGGGGCAGGGGGCAGTACAGCGGCCTGGATGCCTTCTACTGGACACCTTTCATATCTCTTAAAAGACATATTTTTGTCATTTAAGCTAATTTACTTCCAAGGTACAAAAGTTACAAAATTTTGGTTTAAAAATGCCTCTGTATGACTCCCTCAATTTATTTTGCTATGCCATGACAAAAACAAAGTATGTTTGAAATGTTTTGTGTATTTAGATGGATGTTTGTAACATAAATTTATATAAATAACTTTTATATCAGTAATAGGCCAACATATACATACCCTAAGCATCCTTTTAGTAGAAACAAGAACCATTAATGATCCAGAATGAAACTTACAGTACCTTTCAATTTACATACAGCACAATAAGCGATCTGACTAGGCTAGTGATATTCAAAGAATATGGTAAGTCACATTATCCTGGTATTACTGAATATGCTAATAATATTCCCTGTCTCCAGGTTGGAATAGCCCCATGTGGGATATATAGAAGTGGTCCAGAGACTGTTGGTCCTATGTTTTTGGTTTGTTCTTCCCAACCTTTGATAGGTTTGTAAAGCCTAGAAGGATCTCTATTAACATTATTTTCAATCTTTTCCTTTAATTTTGCTAGTCTTAGTTGTTTTTTGCCTTTTCCTCTTCCTTTGCTTGCCTATCTAGAATTTTTTTTATGTACATCTCTTTCTTGAAACCTGGACATTTCATCAGCAACAGTTTTCCTTTTTTCTGCCTTTTCTCTTATCTCTTTTTCAAGCCTCAAAAATTCTGCTTGTTCTTTCTTCTGCTGGGTGTAACTTTCTAATAGTAATTTTAGTTTAAGCTGGTGTTAGCACTCTTTCTACTGCTTTTCTCTTTCACTTCCTCTTCTTTTAATTTAGAACCATATTTCATTGACAGTTGTATACTTCTGTTTTTTCCAAGCTTCAACTGCCCAACTTTTGTTTCTTTCTTCCTCTTTTTGGTTTTGATTACCTTCTAGTTTATTATGAAAAAGCACAGGAATATTGTTTGCCTTCTCTTTTAACTTGAAAATTTCTTGCTTTTTTTGCTGCTTTTTAGTTTTCCAATTCTGAATAGATGTTTTTCTTTCTTCTAGAGCCAGAAATTTCTGATAACATTTCTCATGCTGTTGAACTTCATCCTGTGTTCTTCATGGGAGGTGTTCTAGAACTTCTATCATGTTTATTTTTATTTTACAAAGTTCTGGTAGTCATAATTATCCCAGCCCCCTGTCGCCCTCCTGTTTGCTGCAGGAATTTTTCAAAATCTGCCATTGCTTCTGGAAGAGTATTTGGTGTCATTTTGTGTACAGGAACTTTACTTGAGATTGCTCTGAATGCTTTCTCTGTTTCCAAATTACCCAAAGCCCATGTGTCAGTTTTTCTTGATATGGCACTCCATTCATTATTTGTTATTTTCTCTTCTTTAATAAGCTCATCGAATATCAGTCTTTGTTCTTTAAAAGTGTCAATTGCATTTTCAATTTCTTCCATCATTTCTCTGAACTTTTCAACAAAATCAGGTATAGGCTTCACATCTTTTAACTCGTGCTGAAGTTTCTTTACATTTTTATGTATTTTGGCTAATTGTTGCTGGATTTGTACTCTTTCCATTTTCCTGCTGTTAATCAATTTATTTTCCAATTCTTCCAGCATACTATGCTCAATTCTGAAGTCATTTTCTTGGTTGTAGAAATGATTGTGTTTATCTTTCTCTATAATACAACTTGATTTTAAAATTTTTCTGCTGTATGTATGAATTCTGCTTTCTTGGTTCGACTGACTTTCTGCTTCCAGTTTTGAAGTTGAAAAGGATGAATTCCACCTAAAGTACTAAGAACAGCTATCATTCTGTTGCAGGGCTGCGCCACTCCCACACTGGTCCCCGAAGCTTGCCCTTGTCACTACCCCGCGACCAACTGTGGTGGCCTCTGCCACCACCACGACCTTGGTCAGGGCGGCCATGTTTCCTCACCAAATTGCTGGGGGCGCAGAGCCCAGGCAGGTCTGGGGGTTCACGCCTGAGGAACTACCCCAGGTGTCCAGGTCTTGGCAAATGGATCTTTGATGTGCGGCCTGCAGGGGTGCAGGGCAGGGTGAGGCGAGCACTCCCTGCTTTCTATAAGGGGCTGCTCTCCTGATGTGCTTGATCACCTTTTATTGTTCTCCTCTTCATCTTCACCATCATCATCCCAATCAACCTCAGCAGCAGCAGCATCTTCCTCTTCCACTCTGCCATTCTTTTTAACTGACTCCTGATGTTTAGGTTCCAAGCACATCTCACCTGGGGCAGAAACAGACTGTGTATCATTGAGCTTATCCTTTGCCAAAGTCCAATCCATGGCCACAGTCCACCCTTTTATGTCTTTAATGTTCGTGCCTTTGTGAGCTTTTCCTTTTTCTAGGAGAGTTTTGAATTGAACAAAAGCAAAACCACAAACCTTTCCATCTTGAAGCTCAGGTACCAATCTGGCTTTCTTATCTGCCATTTTGGCTTTCTTAGTCTTCAGCTCCTTCTTTGGAGACTCTGAATTTTCATTTTTCCTCTTTTCCTTGCACTTGTTCCTCAGTTGTTTCTTGGCAACAGTGATGCTGATCTTATAAGCTTCAAAGGTAGTAATCTTGAGGGCCCTCTGAACTTCTTCCAGCATGGAGAAAGTGACATAGCCAAAGCCGCCACATGCCTTACTCCCTAACTGGGCAGCTCTTCTTGATGCTCGTTGTAGGCTGACAGTGGGAGGTGGCTCCCAAACAGGGTCAGGCCAGCCATGAGACTGGGAAACTGAGGTGGTTGAGGCTATGAGGCTGACATATGTGACTCTACATTTCTAAAATTGGAGACAAGGTCTTGCTAAGTTAGTAAGTTATTGACTGTTCTTGAACTTGCAATCCTCCTGCCTCAGCCCCCCACTCTGCTAGGATTACAGGGATGTGCCGCCATAGCTAGTGACAGAACTTAAGTCATTCTTGATTCACTTTAGTTACATCCAGACTGGCTACATGAAATATTCTTAAGTATGTACACGTTTTTACAAAGTTATTAGAGCTTATAAGAACTGCTTCCAGTATTTCTTCCTCACTGCAGCATTCTGATTTCAATTTCCTCTCTCTGTATGATTAAGAGGAAATAAGCTTTTGCCTATAGATGCTAAATGGCATGAAAGTGCCAGGCTTATTACTCCTTCCTAGAGATGGAGAACTGGATAATGCTGAAGTTCCTTGTAGGGTTATGAAATAATACATCAGAAGAAAAGAACTGATTCTAATGAGTAATCTTCCTGATGGCTCAATATAGATGGTTACTCATTGGGGGACTTTTTAACTCAGTCCCTGGAGAAAGCTCATAAACATTCAGAAATTTTGTAAAGTAACAGATAATATTTAACTCTTAATGATAATGATATGGTTCAATGGGTAAGTGGTTCAACTCTTACCAGATTCTAATATCAAACTAATCAATGGAGCTCTGCCTATTTGACTTTTTTATGGTACAATGTAATGAAGCATTGAAATACTGTGGTAGCATAAGGTAAATTAGTTGTGACCTGGAATAGTTAAACTGAATATGCCTGAAAAAATAAAATAAAAACCAAAATAACAGTCAGTACTTTTCATGTCTCAAATGCTTAATTATGTGCTGGACTTTGTTAAGCACATCATGTGAACTATTTTCATCTTCAAAATAATCTCTTTGCCACTTTACAGATTGGAAGACTGAGTCTTGGAAGCTTAAATTACTTTCCAGGTTCTCATGAATTTTCCCAATCTTGGAACAGCATGCAAGCATGAGTCTATTCACCAAAGCTTGGATCCTGTCTGCTATGGCCTCAGAAAAGGGAGTGATTCTGCAGCAAGCTAATGTCTATCAACTGTTTCAGATTCACATCAGAAAAGAGAAATTCTGTAGACCAAGAGTGTTAGTAAATGTCACATTACTGTTTGTATATTTGTAGCTGTAGGGGAGAAAAGATTGCTTTCCTCACCTATACATAGATTCATCATCCCCATAACAAAAATGGTTAATAAAAGATAAGCATGCAAATTTATGTCGTGTAAGTTTTGTGTGACATGAGAGGCTTTAGGAATAAAAACCCAAGGAAACAGAGAAATCTTCATTGTATCCTTAGGTTTGATGAAGGGTGGACAGTATGATTGGTCAAAAGGAAGGAGTATAGTCTAGTGGTGATAAACTGGATGTGACAGTCACACTGGATTGTCAGCTTGATTGGCTTAAGATCCACCTAGGGGGCTCATAAAGCACATGTCTGGGTGGGTGTGTGGGTGGGGCATAAAGCGTGACCCCGGGTACTGTATATGGTCCTTAGCCCCTTTCTCTCTGCACTCTTCCTGGCCACCAAAAACTAAACAATATTGGTCCATCATTCCCTTGTAGGACTGAATGATGTGAAACTATGAGCCAAATTAAACCTCTTCAAGTTGTAAATGTGAGGTATTTTGTATTAGCAATAAGAAAACTGAATAATACACTGAAGAAACTCAGCAAGGCCCATTTGTTCAGATTCTTCTGTATGTCTCTGTAACTTCATTCCTTTTCTATGGTTACAGAGAGGATGGCTCTGAAATGAAGGTCATATGACCTACTTTAATGGAAGGTCAGAGAACTCTTTTCTGCCTCCACTATTTTCTGTAGTGCCAGGGTGCCATATTTTAGGGTAGTGTATCCTGAGCCCCATCACGACTTAAAAATGATTCGGATAGGAAAGTAGTTTGCAAGAGCCACATTTTGGTGGGGATCTTTTCTTCTCTGGTGCTTTTCGCAAATGATAGTTTGGTGGCCTCCTATTAGAGCACTTCTCCCATTTTCACTGTTTCTGAGCAACTATATAGTTACTTCCAGTGAGTTTTCAGACTTGACCATAGCCTACAGTGAACAATTTATTTGATACCATGACCCTAGTACATGTATGACTATATATGACAGTATAAATAACTGAAAAGAAATTCCACAAAACATGTCTCATCCTTAATGCATGTGCTACACTCTTGTATTTTCTATTCCTGTTCATTAAAAATAAATCCATTGAATTGATTTCATAACCCACTAGTGGGTTACCACCTACAGTTTGAAAAGTACAGTTCTATGCATGGCAGGAGAGATTGTTAGAGTAGATGGAAAGAAAAGATATTTAAGTTTGATTAAATCAAATTTCCCTTCCTGTTTATGCAGGAGAGAAGAAATTATGGTCCTGTTTAGAATGAATTTCCAACTTGTCTGTATTAGATTCTGCTCCTCAGTAGGGTGTGCATTTGCAGTCTGCCAAGTCTTGGGGAGCAATCATTTTTGCTCAAATACAGTATCATCAAAAATGAATGGACATTTTTCAAAGTCTTTGACAGCTGAAATAGTGAAACAATAAATCAACAGGATGATGAAAGCTTGAAAACACATAATACCTATAATAATCAGTGAAAGCATAGCAGAAATGAGAAAAAATGAAACAGTTCAATTACACAGTAAGGTTACTTACTTCAAAGTCAGTAGAGTGCTGTAAGGTTATACATATTGTTAAGGTTAATTGCATCTATTCAGAATGTATTTGAATCTGAAACAAAAGCTTAAGAGACAAAACTAATCAAAGAGAGGAGTGCTTTTGAAAGGTCTGTACTATGTCAGAGAATCAGCTGATCATGTCTCCTTTGTTCTATAATGTTTTAAATTCCCCAACCCCCAATATGAAAACTAAAAAGGCAATCCATTAAAGTACTGTACAGAAACTGAAGATGTTTACCATTGGTAAAATTCAAAGGCTCATATTGCCAGATGTTTGTTTTGCTATGATACTAGTAAGAACAGAAATCCCCTGATACCTAATTTTAAGAGAAAATTTGAGCCCTATTTTAAGAAATATTCATTTTAAATGTTTGCAGTATTTTTCCAGATTGTAAAAGTAAAGTCCTATCTGCTTGTTATAAAAACTGAAATATTACAAAAATAATGTACAGAATATAAAAATCCCCTGTAATTTTGACCCTTGAAACAAGCACTTCAAGCTTGGTGTGGTGGTGTGCACCTAGCAATCACAGCACTCCAGGAGGCTGAGGCAAGAGGATCACAAACTTAAGCCTGCCGTGAGCATCTTAGTGACTTAGTGAGACCTTGTCTCAAAAAATAAAGGGGCTGGGGAGGTAGCTCAGTGTGAAAGTCCAGAGTTCAATTCCCAATAACTGTAACAAAACAACCCCCCCAAAAAACACTTCAAAGAGTTTTATATAAAAGAATCTTTATTAAGGGTAGGGTACTCTCTCGGATTCTTCATGCCTAGCAGAAAGTCTTAGAGATATTACATCCTTTGATTTATACTGTCAAGGGAAAGTGACAGGTAGAGGAAAATACATTCTCTTTCTAATTTTATTTTAAAATGTGATTGCTATCTAGCACATAGGCAGATACTGGTTTTCATATTGCTTTATTATTGTACAGGGAAACAACTCTTGTCCTCCCAGTGGAATCCTGGATAATGTCTCCTATGTGGTACTTTTGGTAAAAATGCTTAACCTAATCTAATAATGAGGAAATATCCCTTTCTTAAATGCAGATGGCAAGACATTCTATAAAACAATTCAAAAATTTCAGTCAGGAGAGGAAAACAGTCCAGAAAGCTATCTTAGAGTCTACAGAGACATGTTGGATACAAGCTGAGATGGAAGTGGGGAAGACTATTAAAAGTTAAAAGTACAGCAATTTGGAAATTTGAATATAATTAGGTGAAGTTGTATTAATATTAAATTCCTTGGATGTGGTAGTGTTCTTATGTAAAAGTAGGAAAATTTCTTTGTACCTTGTGGATCCATGCTGAAATATTAAAGGTGATGCACCATCACCATACAGCTTCCTTTCATATGGTTCCAAGAAAGAAAGGAGTGAGAAAAAACAAATTGTACGAAACATCAACATTAGCAAATACAAGTGGACAGTATATGGGTCTTCATTTTACTATTTTAATTTTGTTTAACATTTTTAAAGATAAAATGTGGAGGAAGGTAATTCTAGATAATATATAGATCTTTGTGCCTCTTTTCTCTTTTTCTTTTTTTGGAACATGGAGAACATAAAAGTAGGTTTGTCACAGATCTATATACTGAAGATTTGTACAGTCTATTGTACATATATTTCAATAAATTAAGGGGCAAAGCCTGGGGTCAGAATTATGCCACTATTTGCAGGGGAAGCATATTTATGAAACTTGATATTTATCAGTATCATTTTACTTCATATAGTGATTATTACTCCTTATACACAAAAGAATGAGGAATTAGAATACAGATATTAGAAGAGCCAGAACAGGGACACACAAAAAAACTGTAAAACTAAAATGTATTTATTTATGGAAAATGCCACAAAAAGATTAAATCACTGCATGAAAAGCGCTACACTATGGATGCAGGGTGAACTTCTATTACATATAATAAAATAGGTGGTATGTGTGTTATATGTGGTTGTCGTTACATATAAAATAGATGCTCTCCATAGGTATCTTAAACAAGGCTTTGTTTCTCTCCTATAAAATAAGTTCGAAAGTGGATAATCTAGGGTTCATATAATATAAATAATGTGCAATCCTAAGAGAACATTTGTTATTTTCTGGTATTGTTGTAAGCACTTTATGCCTTGTGAGAGAGATAGTCATTCTCATTTTACAGGTGAAAAAATAGAAAAGCTAAGTAATTTGCTCAAAGTTGTATAGTTAGGAAGGAATAGTATTAGGATTTGAAATCAGGTGGTTTGGTAATAAGTTAGCACTGATGTGGTAGGTTTATAGTTCAGAGGATACTAAACTGCTCTTCATTCTCTGCCAGTTTTAATGCATGACTTCTATATTCAGGTTTCTTCATTTGACCAAAGTAGCTGCTTTAGAACCAGCAATCACTCCAGCCTTCCAGCAAGGAGGAATGCAACAAAAGTTTTCCTATCTGTCCGTCTCCATTTAGAGGAGTTTTCCTAGAAATCCCTCTCAATAGTTTCCACTCATCTTAGTTATATTATTATAAATGTTGGGGACTACAGTATTTTAACTGGACACATTTTCAATCTGAATAATACAGAAGGGCTATTAGAAAGTGAGAATGAGTACTGGAAAAGGTGAGCCTCTCTTAAGAATTAAGGAGAGCTAGGAAATTATCATGTGATCAAGCTAATTTGGGCTGTTTCTTTCACAGGTTGTTTAGCAGGGAACATTGAGAGAGGAGGCACACTTTCCCCATGACAGACCTAGCTTCCTTACTACCTCCTATAGCAATGGTGGATCCCCCAGCCCAGGGTTTCTGAGCTGCAGTGCAAACATACCATATGTGCGATATTCATTATTCTGCCTCCATAAGACCTGGGGCCAGAAGGAACACATATAAATAAGCTGACGGTCATGATGCTTGCTGTGCTGTAAGCAAAAGTCTTTTGTCTCTGGCCCAAGGAATCTCTGCCAGCATCCATGAAAAAGGAGCAGGGTAATTTCTTAGTCTGTGAGTAGAGTTAAACCAAATCTCAGACCTGATATCTTTGTGTTCTGAAAACATGAATTCCTTCCAATTATTTTACTAAAAAAGTAATTTTAGACATTTTGCAGGTATACCTACCAATTGGTCCCATCTCTATGTCTATCATTGGGTGTTTTTTCGCCTATTAAAACAGTTTTCTCTGATATTGTATTCCACATACATTCTTTGTCTTCAGTATAAGTCCTTCTTGCTAACTTTATTTACTATTTAACTTTACTATTATTATTTTACTATTTAACTTTATTTACTATTTTACTATTTGTGTGCATGAGTGTTTTAGTAAATGCACCATCTCAGGTCCACCCTGTGTAGCTGTGCAGATGGTTACTGCACAGACTTATAGGTACTGAGGCAGTAATTTAAAGCTAAAATATATTCCCCCACCTGAATGGGCACATTTTTATAATTTGCACTACTTTATGATGTCTTCCTATGGGGATTTTTGAAGTGTGTGTATGCATATGTGTATACATGCACACGCATGTACACACACACCTCTTATTTCCATACAGGTATCCTATAAACAAAGGCCCTGGTGATCTCTCTTTGCTTATCTTTTGCCCTTTGGGTGTCTGTTTCAATCTATTTCAGCCTTCTAACAGAAGCTTTGGATTATGCTGAAGAAAGAACTTAGAAACTTTACGTCTTCTTCTTGGGTGTGTGAACAATATTTTATTCTCTGCAGGCTCTAAGACCAAAGAGGATTCATGAACTCCTTTATACCTGAGATACGGAACGCCAGATCAGAGCTGGTATAACGTGCTTGGGGCCAAGGATGACTTACGTAGCCTGATCTTGTTTTTTGTTTTGCTTGGGAATTTAGTTTGTTAAAAAAAAAAGAAAAAAACTTTTGGAGACCCAAATGCCTCAAAAGTTTTTACCCATGTTGGCTGAAAACAATAAGCTTCAGATTCCTTCATTGGAGTTAATATAACACATGCCAATATAGGATTTCGTATTTAGAAAAATATCCAATACTTTTGAATACCCTTAAGACTTAGTTTTTCAATTTATATACACCCAAGAATAAGATTTTCTTCAGCTATGACAAACATCAAGGCAGTTTTTTGTACAACAGCGAACTTCATGTTTCTACTATTCTGTTTGAAATTATCTGTAGCTTGTCTACCTCTTTCTGAATTTTTCTCTTGACCTCACATTTCTTTTTCAGTCAAACCAGAGTTGCTCCTAATTAGAAATTTAAATTATAGCTGGTGCAGTTGGTACACACCAGGGGATATATTTATGTAATACCTTTAGGCAGCCAAGATATTTTTTGTAACTGCAGCATAACATTTTTTCATAGTGTGCTTATTGATGAGATGTTATAAAAATTGTGCAAGAAGGTAACTGTGAAATGCACTTGTGGAAGTCAGAGCGCCCTCACAGGTAAATGTGTCTTGCATATTATATTTTTCTTTTTTATTATGGTAGAGAAAGACATTTTTCTTTGTTGTGGGCTGTTCTTTCCTGTGGTCTCCTTTAGTTTATCTCACAGACATGTGCTGTTAAGAAGTGAAAACAATCTTGCCAATTGAGATATTTCATTAAATTTCAATGAGATAATTAAGGAAGCTCATTTTCAAAAATATATATTTGTTTCAGTAGCTTGAATGTTGCTTAATCAGGAAATGACTAGAATGTAAAATCTAGTTAGCTCATTCTTGTCCAGATGAACAGTTTAGGAGTCAGCCTGTTGAAAGGAAAGCCGTGGAGGTTAAAATGACAAAAGCCTTTGCTGTGAGTGGAAACTAATTGGCTGAAAGCATTAATAAATTACGCTTGCTAGTCATGTCAAGAAACAGCTAAGAGAGAAAGGATGAATATTTTTACCTATCAAGGCCACGATATTAAAAATAAAAAGCATAGCTTTAGACCTAAGCTGCTTTTCCTATTATGAGTAAGAGGAATAAAAGCTAAATTAATTGGCAGTGTCTTCTTGTGGATATTATAAAATGTTTTAGATTTGACATTTTGACCAGTAAAATATTGCTGAGAGAGTTACCAAGGAATTCTCCAACATAAAACATGTATTACCAGGACCACTGTTAGGGTTATGCTAATATGTTTTTGATTAAAAACCTCTAATTTCAAGGCTAGGTAAGTCTTGGTTGTGGCTTGTATCTAGATGTCCCCCCAAAAGCCTCATGCGGTCATAGGTGGAGCTTTTTGGAGGGGACTGGATCTAGAGTGTGTGATTCTGGGATCAAGGATGTGATGCTGGGATTGATTCATGATGTGATGCTAGGATTAAGGCTGCACCACCCTGGGTGTGAATGCTAGGGCAGGATAGCCTAGATATAATATAAGGGACAGGAAGAACCCTGCTATTGTCCCTGCTTGTCATTTGTTACTTCGATACTTTGTTCCTTCCTGAGTATGGTGCCCCCATGACTCACAATGTTTCTTAAAGGCCTACCCATCTCACAGCACTATTACACTGGGAACCAAGCCACCACATGAGTTTTGAACTACATATTTGAACTAGAGCATGACTCAAATATAGCAGTGGTTCTTTAAGTGTGGGACCTATATCAAGAATATCAATATCACTCGGGAACTTGTTAAAAATACATATTATTGAAGTTCAACCCAGAGCTACTGAATCAGAAACTTTTGTCCTTTAACAAATCTGCCTCCAACCCTCCTAGTGATACATGATAAAGGTGAAGGACTACTGATCAGCATGATAGGCAAATCCCTGTAACAGTGATTGAGGGCTAGGTCACCACAGCCCTAGCAGACACGAAAGATCAAGATCAAAGTTATGGGTGGTATTTAAATCCAGTATCTCATATTTTAGTTTTAAGGCCCTGTACAATGGCTCACTATTGCATAATATTCAAGTTTCCAGGTACTGCCACAGAATCGCCACTGAATGGACACAAAATTGCAGCCCCCAAATTCCTATAAAGCACCAGCAATTGAGAAGTGTAAAGTCTTATAGTGAACAAAGAATACGAAATGGATAAGGGATTAATTTACAGTGTCAGTCTTCTAATTTTGTATTCATAACGTTGTATGCATGCTAGGCTACACACAAAAGGTCTGCTGATATACATGAGGTAATTGGGCATCCAGCACCCCATTTGCATGCAAAGGTGGATGCACACCTCCCATTTACAAGTCTAAAATCGAAGCCCAGTCTGAAGCTGGTGAAAGGCTCACTGCTAGGAAAATAATGAGCTAGGGAAGAAATGGCTTCTGTTAATCAACATGTTTGGCCTCTAGTCTTCAGTATTGGTAAATAGGCCCTTTGAAATTTGTACATGACAGATTGGAGAGACTTCTGGGTATCTGTTCTTTTTTGTTTTTTTCTTTAAAAAAAAACAAACCCTATGGTTATAAGCTGGTTGCGTTTATTCACAGCATTTCCCCTAAAACTGTATATACATGTATGCTGTAGTCTTGCTGTGCTATACTTTTGCTCTACAAAGTATTCATTCTCTTGTGGGACCAGATGCATCAGCTCAACGAAGAGCTGCCCCCAACCAGACTCACTGGCTGGATCCATGGCATTGTTTTATTTCAGTTCAGCCCACATTTCATCATTCAACTACTTTGTGCCAAGCACTGGCCACAGACCTAGAACACACAGCAAGGAAGCACAGTTTCTGTTCTCAAAAGCTTACACTATTTTAATGGCTTCTTGATGCTATAGTGTTGAATATAATTGCTTAAATGAACTCTTTCCTGAGGCCTTTGTTTGAAGGGATGCCTTACTTCTCTGAGCTTCTGACTATGCTCAACTTGTATCTTTGGGAGAATGAGGAACTCAGTGGACCCAGGTTTATAAAGACACAAGATTATAGCCAGTTATGCTGCTCAGATGGGTCATCATAAGGAAGTAGCTGCAGTGCAAATGGCCTATACTTTCAGTTTGTGGGAACCAAGAACCCACCAGAGTTTCCTGTTTTCCAAATATGAATCATAGGGAGAGAAGGGCAATCTTTTTTGTGTGTGTGGTACTGCGGATTGAACTCAGGGCAACTCAGGACCTTGCGCTTGCAAGGCAGGCGCAGTGCTACTGAGCTAAATCCCTGGCCCAAGAAGGGCAATCTTACAGGGATTTACCTTCAAGAGTCACCTCGAGGAACAATAGAGCCCTACAAGGATGGTCTATCAAGAATCAGTGAACAAGCAGTTCTATCAAGAACTTGTCACTTCACTCAGAGCTTTATTTTTCCATATTTGATCGTGTCCATTTGTCTTACATTGACAGCTAGATTGTAAGGTCCTAGAGAAAAGAACTGGATCTTAAAAAGATTATCTTCTATGTTACCTATTTGATGGTGATAATCATACAGTATATTAGAAGACTCTGGTGACTTATGTGCATTAGTGATTTTTCAGATAATAACAAATTTTTCTCTTCATTCTAGCACAGGTGCATATACCTTGATAGCACCAGATGAAACTCGGAGGCATCAGATACAAAGGAGTATGTATATTTATTCATTTAACATTCAAAATGTTTCTTATTTTCTTTAAAATTGGCTTGTTTCAGCCTGAAGTATTTTCATATCTGATTGATATAAATTTACCAGATCTCTTGGCTCACTTCAGCAGCACATATACTAAAATAAATTTACCAGATCTCATCAAGGTCCTTTCTCTTCAAACTTCAGTAGTTTTTACTATACCTTATCATAGGAAGGAGGGAGCTAGGTCATTCTCAAAGGGGAAGGGGATCAGGAGATGGAGGAAGGGAAGGGATAAGGGATAAAAAAGGAACTGGGATGTGTTACGAACATGTACCAGTTCTACACAAGGAATATAAACATTATATACTCCAAACATGTACAAAACAAAAAAAAATGGAAAAGGATCTAGGGATAGGTGGAGGGGGGAAGGAGGGAAGGGAAAAGGGATGAAGAAAGCAATTAAGATGTGTTACATACATGTACCAACCTCCTAGGAATATAAACATGTACTATACTCATGTAGTAATAAACTACAATGATAAAAAATTATTCTATTGTTAGCACTTTATAAATTTCTTTCTTCACATCAGTAACAGAACTCATGGCATGATTATAAATCTTAGATTTTTGTTGGATTAAAACAACTTTGCGCTTATTGCCCATAGACTAGTCTCATCCCTTAACATTTCAGCTGACAGCTGATATTTTAATGGCACTATGAATTCTTTTGAAACAGACAAGTATTATACAAAATAAATTATGAAATAATTAGTACCTTTCTTGGTTTATCTCATCTCTCCTTAATGGAATTTTTCCATAGCACCTGAGCTCTCATACTTTTGAAACTGTCAGTTTATCCTTTGCTGTTTTTATTTGTGTAACTCAGTTTTCTTCTCTAGATTATAAGCTCCCAAAGGGCAGGGACCACATTTTACTCTTTTTCATGCTCCTTATATTAAGTGTATGTATAACGTATTTAAATAAAATACAGTAGGTATAAGCACTGCTGTCTAAAGTTATGACATTATCTTTTAGAGTTGCAGAGAGAGCTAAGGTTCATTTAGTTTACAAGGGAAATTGTGAGACTCCTTCAGGTCAAGCTGCAGTGCTGGTACTGAAATTCTATGTTCTGTCTTACTGCATCATTGGCAGGAAATCTAATTTGTAACTAATGGTAAACTTAAGGGCTTTACAGCAAAGCAGCCATCTAAAGGGTTCCCACCAGATTGCTACCCACCTTGGTGGGAGATTGGGTCAGTTCAGAATGTGATAGTCATAGCTCTGCAGTGATTATGGCAACTGCAAGTAGTTGACCAACAGAACTCCAAAGGTTCTGGCATCTTACCAGCTTTTGGGTTAAATATTTACCAGGAATTTAAGTCTCAGAGTGGTCTGGGTTTTGAGATATTTCAGAATCCCCCTCCTTCATAGTTAAAATATTTCATGAGTGGACATCGGGAACAAAGAGGTCAAACCTGGCGATGAGGGCATGTGTTGGGGGAACAGTGATAGTATTTCCTTGGCGCCCTCTGTTTTTGTGAAAAGTAAGTATCTGGGCAGTGAGTCCTGCTTCTTATATTCCTATTGACAGGAATATCATAGTTTTGCACACATTTTCTGTAGGAAACCTTTAAAATTAATTTGATGTAGGGTTTTAAGAATGCCTAAGTGGGAGAAAAAACTATACTCCCTTTTTTTCCTATTAGGAGTTCAGTTTGTTTTTCAACTTTGAGCTGTCTGTGCAGACAGTTAAGAGTGTTATGGGTGGGCGCAGGGTGATCCCAAAAGGTTACAGCTGGAAGGTGCAGTATCTTTTCCTGGACATCTTGTCTGCTTATGTTAGCATGTAGTTAATTGCCCTCTGGTGATATATTTTTTTAATGCTTTAAAGTGACCTATTTTCTTTCCAAATTCTAACATTTGATGATTTGATATTTTTCACCTGTTTAGTTGCTGAGCAAGAGCTGGCCAGCCTGGAGAAGTGGAAGGAGCAGAATAGAGCTAAACCAATTTATCTTTCACCAAGACGGCTGGGTAAGCGATAAAACAGTTGCTGGAATGTGTGAGGCAAGGCCATCCTTAGATCCCACAGGCACCTGCATGTCTGTGTATATCAGAGGTGGTCAGTGGTTGTGCTGCTTGGGATGGAATGCATTTAATATGGAGACATTTAAGTGTGCTGTTATATTATAGTTTCTTGTTTCCTGCAAGTAGCAAATGTATGAGGCCACAGTTATGCGGAAATAACGTGATGGCTTAATTGTCAAGTAATTTAGAGCAGTGGTGGTACGCCACAATGGTATGCATGCTGTAGTGGGGTGTTTGTATTAATGAAAGCTCTAAAAGATTCACCATCACTGGTGTAGAGCCTCTTAGATGATCAACTCTGAAGAAAAGTTACTTGGGGTGCTTCATATACCCTGTCATAGCACCTGTCAGGATGAGACGGAAAGCTATCACAGCATATTAATCATGGCCGTTAAATGCTAATGTGAAGAAAATAGAAGAAGAGTCAATTCCAAAAGCAAGATGAGAGTGAGCAGGGGACCGAGTGGTGAGTATAAAGACAAATGTCACTTGGATTTTACTCTACAGAGACTTTTGGTGCACTAGCACGGGTGCTGCCAATGTGATGAATTATCTGGGTCAACTCTGTGGTGTGTGGATCATTTAGAGGGGATGCCACCTAATGGGAATCTTTCATCTCTTTTTTCTCTTTTCTCTACCAGCAGCAGCTGAGAATTTAAAGTGCTTGCCATAGATTCAGTTAATACAAACATTTCTTCAGTCAGAAGCCACTTACTGTCATGAAAGTCTTAGAGACCTCCCCTCCCCACATAGGTAAAAATTAGCAAATTTGGAAATTATTTGCTGAGTGAAAGTAATAGTATTATCATTAAAATACCACAGTATAGTAGTACCTCAGTTCACAAACTTAATACAGTATGTTCCACAATTCTGGGGAAGATAGCTGTATTCTTGTTTGTCATCCAATGTGGAATTCAAGAACAGAAACAAAATTTTGCGAACACTTCTGTTTGTAAACTGAGGTATTACTGTATTTCATGGAAGGAGTTAAGCTCATGTGTCACTTTTATGCTGAATAAACCAGACTTGAGGGATACAATTAGAAAACAGTCCTTCCTGATCATGCCCCTCAAACTAGCTGTGTGAGATTAGTCTTTCACATGTTCTTTGAATGATGTGAAAAATTAGACCTTTTTGGTTTTTCTCAAATAATAAAGTTACCTAGCTAATTCTAGGCATAATGCAGTCTCATTTCAGTGAAGTTCAGTCCTCAGTTCTGGCAAAACTCAGTTACTAAAGGGAGACTAAATATCCTCTACTCCAGTGCAGGACTGTTTCAGGGAAGAAGCTAACAAGTGCGGTGGATGTAGCTGGATTTTTGTTTCCAGATTATGACTTCTCCAGGGTTAAAGGGGAAGGAGGAGATAAGACAGTAGTGTTAGATACATGCTGTGGTGATTGCTTACTCTCCCTTCTGGGGTTCTCTGAGTTCTTCAGTGTCCCTCCCTCCCTACCACCTGTCCCTTGCTTGATTGCCCTGATAGAAATGATAGACTCTCCTATTGGCAATGCTTGGCCCACTGTTGGCTCTTGGTAGACTCTGTGTGGGACCTATTGTTCTGTAGGTGGTACCTGTGGATGAGTATTATGGCTTATATCTAGATGTTCCCCCAAAGCCTCATGTGTTTATAGGTGGGGCTTTGGGAGGTGACTGGATCATGGATGTGTGATATTGGATTAGTCTACTGGTGCATTTATACCTGGGTGTGATGTTGGGAGGTGAAGCCTTGTGGGAAAAGTTAAGTCACTGTGGGTGTGGCTTGGAGGGATGGAGTGATATATATATCACTCCTCTTCCCTTGATGGCTCCCTGCTTTCTGCTTGCCATGCCATGAGCTGATTCTCCTCTGCCCTGCCTTGGAGCCAGCTGACTATGGACTGAAACTTCTAGAAACTGTGAGCCAAAATAAACCTTTTCTCTTGTAATTGTGAGTGTCAGGTATTTTATCCCAGCAATGAGAAAGTAATTAAGACAATGAGTTCCTCTAAGATACCTTTAGATTTGCATTTTCTCTCATAAGTCCACATAGGCAACACTGGTGCCTCTCTTCTTATCAAAAACTCTGGGAACACAGACCATTTTCAATGCAATCACCTCTTTTTGAGGACCTATCTGAGTAGCCAACTGACAACAGCTTTCTTTATTGCCTTTAAGCTCTGATTTTTTTATTCATTTCTTATACTCTTAGGGATTCAGGTTAAGGTCTTGACGTGACCTTTGTTAAACCTCTGTTGCTCAGCTTGAAGTGGAGATCTTTTCCTTTCTCAAACACACACACAGAGGAGATAGAACTCAGAAAGACATCTTTCCTCAGATTTCTATCTCTCTTTTAACTGTCTAACCCTTTTTACAGGCTGAAGGTAGTTGCTAGTGAAGATTCTCCAAACCAGTTTTCAGATCAGTTTGCAGATCGGCCTTGGGGGTGCAGGGACCTCACTTAGAATTTGGAGCAGTAGGTACTTACTGTCTTGCAGCCTTTGTAGAAAATGAGCAAGATTCTCATTTTTAACTTTGTAGTATATGAAGTATTTAGGAATGGCTGGGTGTGTGTGGAAGGGGCCACTGGGGAGAAGGTTCTAGAATGTTTTAAAATGATGAATTTTAAACAAAACATACAAATACTTAGACTTTTGACTTTCTCCATTTCTTTTCATTCTCAACTCCTCCCCTACTTCTCTACCTCTTAAAATAGTGGAAGAGTTGTAGGCATACTGAATGTACTTGGAACAATAGATAAAATCTTTAATATTTCTTTCTGTTTCTCTTCTACCCTCTGTAAGAGTGACTGATAGACCATATTTGAGCCTTGTACATCTTTTGAAACTGGGAAGAAGAGCCTCCATAGTGTCTTTATTAGTTCAATTTTAAAAAGCTACAGCAAATACAAATTGTTTTAATATATACTCTGTGACAGTGAATTGGACACTTTTACTGACCAAAGCACTAGAGAATTATTTCAAAGGAATCTTTCTAATATAAACACCAATCTTGCAGAAACACTGAGAAATCACTAAATGATGTATGCATGCGTGTGTGTGTGTGTTGTGTGTGTGTGTGTATATGTGTGTGTGTGTGTGGTGCTGGGGATTGAACCTAGGACCTTGAATATAACTAGGCAAGTAATCTACTCCTAAGCTAAATCCTCAGCCTGAAACAACTCTTAATTGTTAACATATGATGATTTCTGCCCCCACATTATTTTTTGGTTTAAGAGAAAACAAGAAAATACTCTTATATCCATGGCTTTCCCTTGAATACCTAGAGAACAATAAATTTTATTGATTAATGAGTAGGTAGAATATTCCTATTGTACTTTATATGACCTGTTATAAAGACTACATATTTCTCTAGGAACAAGACTCAGTGACACTTTCCTGAGTGTTACTATTTGAACATAGAGAAATAGAAATTAAGGAAGAAAAGCAATTGAGGCATCATTGGTTATCTTTATTGGCTAAGGAATTGTCATTCTAAAACTGGAGGAATCTTCTAGAATTCCAAGACAGGCAGTAGTTTTTTGCGGTTTTTTACCCTTTACCATATCCCTTCAGTTATAGTTTCAGTCTAAGTATAAACTTTAATCCTACTGATTAAAAACCCTTAGTAGGATCTTTTTAAAAAAAATATAGCCTCATCTTTTTGTCCAGTTCTGTTTCTCTTTTAAGCAGTTACCATTTTTAAGGTCTTATTGAAGATAATTGGTTATGTTCTTATTTCCAGGGGTATGAAAATGTTAAACTCATGTTGTAGATTTATCATCTATTAATTAGTCCTTGATGGCTGACATTTTAGCTTAATATTCATGTTTTACCTTCATGGCTTTTTTCGTTTTTTCATTAGGTGGAAGACAGTCAGAGTCTGAAGTCAGGCAGAAGCAACAACTACAACTGATGCAATCTAAATACCAGCAAAAGGTCAAAATCCATCTCTTTTAGTTTAATTTTGGCAAGGATTTTCAGTACCAGCACTTTTAAGTAACTATGAAATAACATAGTAACTTTACCAAAAGCCTAAGATCTTTAAACCAATTTCAAATGAAGCACCTCTCAAAATTGAAGAAGCCAGGGAGTGAGAAGTGAAGAGAGAAATAACTTGAATCCTTATTCAAGTCATATATTTATCAGCACCACCTACAATTAACAACGATTTAATGTAGTTTCAGTCTACTCTGTTTTGAATATTTTGGTTCCAAGAATATGATTTTGCTTACTTCATGCTAGTTATGAAAAAAATACAAAGAAGATTTAAGATACTTAGTGATTTTTATAATGAACATCATGAATTTTATAATCAGGAAACATCGCCCTTTCCCCCTCACACACAGGCATGTGCATGCATACCCACACATAGCTCCCTGCCCACAAAGATAGGGAAAGAGAGATTGAGACACACATCCACATGGAGGGGGATGGACACACACATAGACAAGGGAAGAAAGAAACACAGAAATTTAATAGACAAGGGATGTAGCCTGGCCATTCTTTGTGATCTAAGTAGCTTGATGGGACAACCTATAATCTTGGTGAGGGACAGCACAAACAATACTGTAATTTGCCTTTCATCATAATTTTGTGTTCCAGAATTTCAGACAAAAATGGTAACTGTTTTTTGTCCTCTATACTCTCAATACAATTTAGCTAAAAAGAGAAGAATCTGTAAGAATCAAGAAGGAAGCTGAAGAAGCTGAGCTCCAAAAAATGAAAGCAATTCAGAGACAGAAGGTAAGAAGGCAGAGAGGATGATTGGCTCACATTTATGGAGGGCCATATGCCAGGTGACTTCTAGCCATTGTCTTCAGATTAACTCATTTAATCCCCCCAGTAATTCAATGGGGAAGATATTATTCAAATTTGCAAATAAGTAACACAGAAAGGGGAGATAACTCAAGGACCCACAGCAAGTAATTATAACAACTAGGATTCACTTCCAGGTAGCCTGGCCTTAGAGGTCACATTTGGAGTCACCACCACACTGTGTCACCTCTTGGATGAGTGATCAAAATATGAGCTGTATACCTATTTGGTCAGAAGGCAAAGCAACTTGTAACGATGTTGGTCAGTGATACACTGTCATAATTATATCCAAATATTGGATTTTTCAAGTAAATATGATATAATTAAGCATGCCTCTCTTAACTGATAAAAGAAAAAGCATGTGGATGGGCATGGAGGTGCCTGTAATCCCAGCACTCTGGAAGGCTGAAGCAGGAGAATCATCACAAGTTTGAGATTTGTTTCTTCCTAAGAGATTTAGGAAGACCCTATTTCAAAATAAAAATAAAAAGGGATTGGGATGTAACTCAGTGCAAAGGCTGTGAGTTCAATCCCCAATATTACAAAAAAGAAAAACATAGCACTCTGTATTTCAGTATTAGTTATATGATTTGTTCTACACCTCAAGGTTATGTTTTAGTTTTGATATAAGTTCTATGGCTTGAGAAAAAGCTCTTAGAAATCATCTTCTAGAGAGGGAAGAAGAATGTAGCATTCTTATTTATTTAAAATTATAATTATTGGTGCATATTCATTGCACAAATTAATGGCTTTCACTGTGACATTTCATACATGCATTTACGGTGATCATGTGATGGTGATCACAAATACCCTCCCTCCTCCCACCTCAGCCTCCTCTGTAGTGTTGTTCAGACCCACCCCTTCTTCCTGGTTCCATCTCCACAAAGTCCTTTCTTTCAAGTCCAAGAGCATCGTATTGGTCTAGACATGTATTCTCTGGGAGTGGAGATAAGACTAGACTTGAAGAAAAATAAGGAAAGGCTAGAGGTATGAAAAAAAAGATAACAGAAACTTTGTTTACAAAACCAGATTCAGTAATCCATTTCTAATCAACTAGCTGTTACACTTCCATGGCAAAGATATTTTACAACTTTTTAAAAAATTCACCTCTTTCTTCTCTATTCCCCATTCTTCTTCATCTCTCCTTTTTCCCCCTGCCATTTATCCCTTCAGAAAAAAAGCTCATGCTTTGGTCTGTGACTGTAGAGAAAGGGGTCTTCTGTACATTATCTGTCTGTTACAGGTGGAATAAAAAAAATCACCACCAGAAACTGAATTAAGAGGCTTGTAGACCCTGAAGAATTATTGAATTGCAGCCTGTTATCCTGAAAATCATTTATAAATTGTCATTTAATGCCCATAAATTGGCCAGTTTACAGTTGTGCTTATAGCTCATTTCTTTATGGATGTTAACATATGCTATTCATAAATGTTGCTGGCCTGAAATTGTTCTTTAACATCAAGTAAAAGCAGTATTTTCTCATTTCCAAGGTGTATGCCATAGCACTAGACATTTAGCTATCAATCAAAAACAGAAATCTTAGATTAGCATTTCTAAGATGGTAAGTGCAGTAATTACTGACATGAATTTGTGGGGAAGTAGAAGATGGGGTGATCTGTAGACCCTGCCCATTCAGTATGTGGCCCTTGGATGGGCTCTTTGCTGAAGTGCAGGGATTGAGCCCACCTAAGACCTATTGAGTCAGCACTTGCATTTTAACAAACTCCTCAGTGACTCCTGTGCATATGACAGTTTGGAGAGTACTAATAGAAATGACTTTCCGAAAGAAGCCACCTGCCCTAGGTCTTCCACGGACTTGTTTTCTCTGACTGATTGACCTGCACTGCTACTCTGACCCAGCCTTCCTGTCCCATATAAATCTGTTGCTTTTCATACTGAATACAGTATAAGCCTATTTATTAGCTTGTGTCAGATAGAAAAGCAGATATTAGCCATCTAGAAGTAACATATTTCACATTCCCAGTGTGAAAATGGCCAAGGAAAGCGATAATGACTATGCTTATGGAGCACTTACTCTTTAAAATGTGTAGCAAATACACACATGGACACCAGCCTGCAGAATTCTGCCCTCCTCCCCAGGCAAATGCCTGCTGCCCAGAAGTCAGAACTAAGAAGCAGCCAAGCAGTTACACTTGATCTTAGCCAGAAGGCCGAGAAGCAATTCAGCCAAGCAATTATCGCCACCAAGAGCTTCTAGTATAAATTGTTGTGTTGACCCCACCCCCATCCCACACTTTGCTCTTCACACTCAGAGGGGTCACCAGGGGACAGTGGATCTCATTCTGATGTGTCACCAACTGTTCATGTAGCAGTAAGAGTAAACTGAATTTCCACTAGCATTTGTGTGTGTGTATGTATTTCTGTGTGCATATGTGTTGATCCTTAATAGGAGGGTAAAAAAGACATCTATCTCATCAGTATCCAGTCGTGTCATGGAGCTCAGAGACAGTTAATCCTGCGGGTGAAGGGGGACATTTGGTGACAGCACTGAAATGCTTTGGTCAAACTTGCATTCCCAAGACTAGAGAATGACAGCGGTGTTATGCTTCCAGTGGTGTACTAGAACTGCTGTAGACTGGCTCATGAGAATGGATTGTTAAGTTTTCAGAATTTGGGGGAGTTAGTTGACTTCATGTTGGTAGCATGAAAATGCATATGGTAGGAATATTTACACTATAGAAATCAGCAAATACTACATATCAGCCTCCCCTTGTTTCTACTAGAGCAGGCTGTTAAATGTTTACTATTATCCACTGGTTAGCACTAAATCAAATTTATGTTCCCTTATTATCCACTTTTCAAAGCCAAATCTCAGAGTGCTACAAATGGCAAAAATGTTATGAAATACCAAGCATGTTGTTTCTGATACTTCCTGATACTTCCTGATTCAAAAGTAGATAATAGGGCTGGGGATTTAGCTCAGTGGTTCTGGTGCCTGCCTCGAAAGCACAAGGTCCCGAGTTTGATCCCCAGTACCAAAAAAAACCCAAAAGTAGATAATAATTCATGAGGTAGCTAGAATTATTCCACTCCTTCCTCAAGATGCTCAAATTCTAATCTGAAGAACCTAGAGATATGTTAAATAAAAAAGGGAAATTAAGTTCACAGGTGGAATTTAGTTTGGTTATCAAGTGTCAAATATAGAGTATCCTGCAATATCCAGGAGGTCCATCATAATCACAAGGGTCCTTAAAATTGGAAGAGGCAGATGGGGGGAAAAAGAGGACAGCAGGAGGAAGATTCTTGCTGTTTGTTGTTGGCTTTGAAGATGAAAGGGACTATTGGCCAGGGAATGTAGCCAATCTAAAGAGACTGGAAAAGACAACAACACTGATTTTCTCATAGAGCAACTAGAAGAAATGCAATGCCTCTGACACCTTGATTTTAGCCTAGTGAGACCCATTTTGGACAGCTGACTTCCAGAACTGCAAGGTGAAAATCTGTTTAGGCTGCTAAGTTTGTGATAATTTTTTTTATAGCTGCCATAGAAAACTCACTTGTGGTTTCATAATTATGTATTAATTTCTCTTCCTAGAAATCTATAAAGCAGAGACAATATCTCTAAAATATTAGGGTAAAAGAAATTCATTGAGAATGAAGCCAGTGTACTAGATGCAAGTACTTTTTTGTCCCCATGAATGGACAGGTTTTCATACGACTACACACCAAGTGTTTCATCCAGATTTAATGCTGTGGGAGTAAACTTCCACCATACTTCTCCCTCATAATCACATTGATAAATTAAGTAATAATTTGATTTTCTCAGACTTTTCTAAATTCCACAAACCTAAAAAGTGAAAACTTTTCACTTCTTCGTCAAAGACCTTCTCTACTTCTTGGATTTGTTTTATTTTCCTTTCTATCTACTTATGATTAGAATAATATTATACTGTAGTGTTGTTATTTCAGGATACTTACATTTGGCTCTACCAATTTCTTAGGATATCATAACCTCAGGAAGTGCAAGAAACCAGTTAGAAATCTCAATAACATTCAAAGCCTTTTCTTGCTTTCCACTAAGCTATGGCTGCCAAAGTCATTTGGAGCACTGGAAGTCAGTGTGTTTTATAAAGCACTAAGAAACACTGTCAGTTTTAATGCTATGCAGTGAAATAGGAACTAACCAGTAGAATATAAATTATGTATATTAGATGCAAAGATGCATACATATACATATTTTTAGGAAATCATACTTGTTGATTTCGTATTTCTAGGAAGCAAGTAGTACAAGAGCTAGTGGTTTTAGAGCAATTTTAAAGGTAAAAGTCAACATTGAGGAAGTTATTTTAATATTGTTTCTATAAATTGGGAAACATTCCTATTTCTGAAAATTGTGTGTTACCAAGAAATATGGTTCCTACCGTCTATGTTTCTTTGTGGATGAATTTAGTTAAGTAATTTTATAATGTTGAAATGTGAACAATATCTTTGAAATGCAGATATGCCACTAAGAGTATAGGCTGTCAAATGTTCTGTGATTCACTCTCCTTCTTTGTAAGGAAGATGATGATGATGATGGGGTTGGTAGGACTAAAACACACAATATACACAAACCCCTTAGCACAATGCTAGCACTTAGTGAACACTTAATAAAGTTGCCTTAATGTAATTTTAAGTGTAAGGAAATGCTTTAACACTATCAGCTTCTTATAAGGAAAGCATAAAGAAGATTATCCTTATTTAAAACATGAATTGGATGGGTTCAATTATTTCACTTCTATTAAATCCATATGAATGAGGTTGCTGGAGAAAAAACACACGTGGTTTTTTTGGCCACATCAGATTTCTGGACTTCTGCCTCAGATTTTTAATAATGGCCAATGCCTAGCATTTTTCTTTTGCATTCCAGTCCCAGCCCAAGATCTTTGCTCATTTCACATTCTTCTTGTCCTCTATTTTCATTTTCAGTACGTGACTTCATCTACCACTTCATAGGAAATAGAGGCTATCCAGACTGAAATATCTTTATTTTTCTATTTCTTTACTATTTGAGGCTTCTATCCCCTATCTTAAGAAGTAGATTCCTTACTTTATTGCTACCATGGTTTCTTACACCTGTGTTCCCCATCTTATCTTTCCTCCCATCTCCTCAGAGACCTTACTGTTATATCAGTTAAGTCTCCTTTTCTCCTGTTACATTTTTGCATTTTTTTGATGTTTTCTCCCCTCTCAGTATACAATCATATGCAAATCATATTCTATCAATCCATATATAATCATATTCAAATTGCTCTTCTTAATAAATCATATCCCTCTATTTTCTTCCACTTTCACCTCTTCTCTCCCACGCTCCATGGTTCAACTTGCTCAATTCTTTTCTAACACATTTGGTTTCCAAATGTCAGTCTGTTGACTGACTCTGTCTCAGTCACCTGAACCAAAGTGAATCTTTTTTATTTTATTTTATTTTATTTTCCATTACTGAGAATTGACCTTTTGCTTGGCAGGCAGGCGCAGCGCCACTGAGCTAAATCCCCAGCCAGAGTCTGTTTTAAAAAACTGTCCCTTGTGTGATGCTGTGCTCAGCTGGCTTAGGAACTCAACTTTTCTGACTCCTCTCATTTACTTTTTCCTTGGTGGGCTGAATTTGGCTTCTGTATCTTAGTACTTCTCTGGTATAGATCTAAACAAAATCACCAATGGTGTTCTTATTTAAAAGATCCAATGGAAACTCTTCAGTTCTTAGCTTATTGGTTATTAAATACTCTATCCTTCAAATTTTACCCCTTTAGATTTCCTCTGTATCCATTTCTTCCATTTTTTCCCCCATAATTAATGTTCTGCTAGATCCATCCATTGATCTCCTCTGATATTTCTATGACTATGTTATCATCCTTAGGTGAAATGTTAAGAATTTAGCTGTTGCTCTTTCTGATGATTTCTGTTCATATCGTCAGTGCAGTTCTGAATCCCAGATTCATGTTGTATGACATGCCTTGATATTTCTGCCTATATATTCCACACAGACATTTCAAATCTAGTGGGTTCAAAATTGAACTCATGTGTTCATGTTAAGACTAAAAAGATAGTCTTCTCCATTTCTTCCTCATCCTACCTGTGTCCATTTAGTCATTTTCTGCACGCTGTTTTTCTAAAGTCTGTTTTTCCTTCTCTATCCCTGTTGCCTTAATTGAAATTCTTATAACTTATGACCTGAATTATTGTGAGAACTATCCATGGGTTTTCTTATATTTGTGGTCCTTTCTACATCTTACCTTCCCTGTTGTTATCAGAGCAATCTGCCTACTGTCCTGCTTAAAATAATCATAGTGCCTTATCACTGACTGATGGAATCCAGACTACTTTACTGGGCATATAAATACCCTCTTAATGGCCCCTTTAATTCTCCTAGCCTTATCTTCTACCCATCTTTCTACAAACACTTTTTGATTTACCCATGACCTTCTTGGGTTTCTCTGGCGTAGTCTCTGGTGTCTCCATGTCCTGCATGTTCTGAGAATGCCAAAGTCTCTAATGGCCTATCATTGCTTTTGTGCAAATTAGAAACCAGTTCTCCAATCCAGTCAGTCAGTTTTGTGGGTGCTTAGAGGAGTAGAGAGTGATGGTACCTTTGTGAGAAATGAAAGAAAGATACTTCTCTGCCCTGAAGCAGCCCCAGAAGATAGGGGAGTGGGGGGCAAATCTTGAAGAGCAGGATGTTAGGGTTTTTTGTTTTGTTTTTTCAGCCTATAGCCCCTGTGTTGGAACACTGTAGGTAGTAAGTCTATACAGTGGAGTACAGTACCCCTGGTTACTCCTCATCCTGGAAAATTCTTGCTTATTTAAGATTGTTCTCTACCTACAATTTCTAGCTGCCATTATACCCATGGTTTTATCATTTAATTTGGTTCTCAGTACCTTGGAAAAATCTGAGAAAAGCTCCAAGCCTTTCTCCATAAAAAGGTTGTACTCCTAAGGTCATAAACCTGATATTAGAAACTACATTCTGCATTTCATTAAACTTCTTGGTTCTTGTGTGTAAGATGGAGCTTGCCACTTGTTAAGCATTTGTGGAACTATCAGGAGCATTTGCTGACAGTCTGCTTTTGTGATTTTTCTTTGTGTTCATATAACTTCACTTGCAAAGTGCTTTCCCCTAACCTATTTAACTTACTGTTTTCTTGTCAATATCTTGAGTTAGACTATGAAATTTGGCAGTATAGGCACTTGTGATGTTTAATCTTGATTTCCAACTTGATTGTGCGAAAGCACATTTCCAGAGATCACAGAAGCATGACCTTAGGGACTATATCTTGTCCCTGGTCCCTTCTTCTCTGGTGTTCTTCCCCTGTGCTCTGCTTCCCAGATGCCATGAAGTGGGCATATTTGCTTCACCATGCCCTTCCAGCATGACCTTTGTGCTTTGGAGGCAGTCAGTTATGACTCAATTCTCTGAAACCAAGAGCCAAATAAACTTCTCCTTTGAGTTGTAGGTACTGGGCATTTTGTTGAGACAGAAACAACAGAAAAGCTGACCAATTCAGAAAAATTAACACAAGAAGTGGGGATGTTGCTGTGACTATACCTGACCATGTGGTTCAGAAGACTTTGGACCTGGTTTGCAGAAGGAATTTAGAAAGGGTTGGAGATGCAGGCTAGACAAGCCCTAGAATTCTGGGAGCAGAGATTGATGGGTGATTCTGGTGGGAGCTCAGAAGACTAGAATGATCATAAAAATATGGACAGTAAAGAATGTGCTCATGAAGTTTCAGATGGGAACAAGGACTGTATTGAGACTTGGACTAGAGTTCATGCATATTACTTTACACTCTGGCAAAAAATTTGTCTACATCTTGCCCATGTCCTAAGACTGTGTGAAGCTCAATTTAAAGATGGTGGGTTAATTGGTTTATGTGGTGGAAGAAATTCAGGGTAACCCAGTGTTCAGGTTGTGGCATGGTACTGCTGTCTGATTTTAGCCAGACTTGTAGTGAGAACTGTAAGCCAAAAACACAGCAGGAAGATTTGCAAAACTTAAATTTTGGCCTGAAAAGCCAAGTGGAGGCCAAAAGTAGTATAGTTGCTGAAGAGATTAGCGCCAGGACAAGAAGAAAAATGCCTTGAGCTGTCAAATAAACCTCTTCTTCCACCCATTATAGGCCCCAAGGGTAAAATAGTGACAACCTTTCATTTACAAAAAGAGCCCCTATGCCCCCTGCTCAAGTAGGGCTACTTATGGAATTGGTTCCCTACTATGGATTTCATTGTGCTCAGTTATCCAGTCACTCAGGGGCTGCTACAGCCATGGTCTGATAGAGCCCAGGTACTGCTTGCACTGGTGGCAAAATTTGGTATTGTCCATGTGATGCTAGTTTTTCAGGTATGCAGAATATAAGAGTGCTGAGGTCATGGAGGCTTCCACCTAGATTTCAAAGGAATGCCAGGAAGATCAGGAAATGTGCCCCTAAGATGGCAGTATGTGAAATTGTGGAAGTAGGGCCAAAGTTTTAATGGAGACCCTAGGAAGTTGAAGATGCCAGGAGCATGGAATATCTGCTGAGAAAAGCTGCAGGCAGTGAGTAGAGCCAGCCTAAAAGAGAAGGCACGTGGGTGGGGCCACCCAAGCCCTCTTACAATGTGTTCTAGTTGCTGGATATGGAGCTATGGGACTTAAAGTTTACCCTGCTGGATTTTGGTCTTGCTTTGGCCTGATTCTTTTCTATGCCTCCATTCCTCCCTTTTGGAATAGGAATGCTTACCCTGTGCCATTGTGTTTTGAGATTATATAACTTGCTTTTTCTAGGGCTCACAGCTAAAAGTTGTCTTGAGTTTTGGACTTTGAGCAATTTTGGAACAGTTAAGACTATGAGCAGGAATTGGTGCATTTTTGGCTGTATGCAGGATAGATCATGTGAGGCAGAACTATGATCTTGTTGTGTTTGGTTGGAGATTAAGGATGCTTTAAGCAGGTGTGATTAATAGTGTTTAATCTTAATTGTCAACTTGACTGGGTTAAGAGATTTGTAGAGAGATAATTGGATTGTGAAGGTAGTTCATAACTGAACGCGCTATTAGAAGGTTCAGCCTCGTTTGAGAAAGTAGTCATGGAGTGTGACTTTGAGAACTATATCTGGTCTCTGACTCTTTTTCTGGTGCTCTTCCCCTGTGTTCTGCTTCCCAGCTGCCATGAAATGACCCATTTTACTCTACCATGCTCTTCTCCCATGATGTTTCTGCTTTGGAGCCAGCTGACCATGGGTCAAAATAAACCTTTCCTCCTTTAAGCTGTACATGTTAGGTATTTACTCCCAGAAAGAGGAAAGCTGGGCTAATATGCCAAGTATACTAAAATTGGCGTCTGTATTTATAAGTATAATTTCTCAAATACTCTTGTATTTTGCAAAATGCTTATCTCTTGCCTTCTGTTAAGGAATAAACAGACTTTTGTTGGGTAAAATTTAGGTATTTGGATCTATTTTGAGTTGTAATCTATTAGTGAAGAAATTAAAATTGGTTATCTCTAGCCTTGCTTAAATAACCTAGACCAGTGACGGCAAATCTTTTAGAGCTTTCACTGATACAAATAGCCTGCTGCAACACATGTGCCATAGGTTTGCCACCACTTATCTGGACTTTGTCTCTAGATGCTTGTCAAACAATTTTTTATTAAATCCAGTTGCTTGGGCTCTCTTAAATTCATTTAAAACTTCACATTTCTCTTGTGTTGCAGAACTTGCTTCAACTCCCTATTAAATTTTTTGTTTAAGAATTTTACTTATTTTTCTTAGGCAAGTTTAAAAAATGACAGTTGTGTCATAGTGAGCAGAAAGCAAGTACTCTGGGTTAAATTGGATTAAAAAATGCCAGGGACGTGGTGACAGTAATATCAAATATGAAGCTCTTTTTCACTAGGCTCCCAAAAAAGCTAATTAAAAAAAATCACTTTTCCACTCAAGTGGATGGCTTTTATAGGACATATGCTGTTAAGTCTCTAAACAGTTTTAAGTATCTGATTCTAAGAAGGGAGTTAGGTTGGCTTACTGAAAATCTCTTCTGGAGTGTAGAATGTGGGTGTGTTTACGTAAATTTATTATAATTTTAACCATTCATTATCATTTTAATTTCCATACTTGGTTTGTAAATTTCATGTTTCCATTAGAACATTTTGAAAATATTGCTTAAAAAATTAAATGTTGCTATCGTTTGAACCAAAATGAAATGCAGAATGTTGATTCTGTGATTATTTCAGTTAAATTGGGAGAAGGAAGCTAAGGGAGAGATTTAGGATCCTGGCTCCCACCTCCTCTCTACTTCTTTCTCCTCCTCCTCCTCCTCCTCCTCCTCCTCCTCCTCCTCCTCCCTTCCCCTCCTCCTCCTCCTCCTCCTTCCCCTCCTCCTCCTCCTCCTTTTTCCTTTTTCCTTTTCCTTTTATTTATTTATTTATTCATTTATTTGGCACTGGGGATTTAATTCAGGAAATTTGCCCTGAGTTACATTCCTGCCCTTTTTTATTTTGAGACAAGATCTTTCTAGGTCACCGAGTTGTCCAGACTGGACTCAAACTTGTGATCCTCTTGCCTCGGGCTCCCAGAGTGCTGGGATTATAGGTGTGCACCACCGTGTTTGACTGAGCTCCTGCCTTTTGGTCTAGTGCTCCTGGGATCTGAGAGGGAATACCATCTGGGAACCTCTGACAGGATACCATGTTAAGACAGTTAGGACCACTGGAACCTTGGATAATTTCAACATCACAATTTGTCCCAAAGCTTCATTAGTTGATTTTATTTTGATCATTGCAATTTCAGAGCAATAAACTAGAGGAGAAAAGGCTACTTCAAGAAAAGCTCAGAAGAGAAGCACTTAGGGAGCATCATCAATAGTGAGTATGTTTTCAAAACTTGGTACCTTTGTAGGCCCAGTATTCATTCAGCTTTTAAATTCTAGATGATGGTAACTTTTCAAATACAGTATAGTATTAGCTTATTGACTGTTATATTAATTATGTTATTGAATTCTTTTCATTTGAAGATCTAAGATTGGGGACATCAGTACTCACCAAAGTACTCTTTATTGGTCTGTTGCCTAGCAATATTAGTACTAAATTTGAGGAATTCACCATTATAAGGTACCTGGCGACCTTGACTTTGGTAATCCAGGGTGCTTCTGATTATGTTGACTTCCAAGATAACAATATAAGGACAGTGATTGAAATGAAATACCTGAGAAGGATCTAAACTAACTAGGGATTTATCTAATGGACTGAGGACTGTTATGCTATTGTATTTCATTCTAATCAAAAGTTCAGATATCATTTAGCACTAATTGTTAAAATTTCCAATTTGTGGTCATATACCAAGGTAATTTTGATAGTATGATTTATGAATAACAGCAGTTAATATGTGTTGCCATAGTGGGGCAATTACTACTTTATAATGTAGATATTATACTCCATTATATAGCCTTTAAAGATAAGATCACATCCTAGCTCTTGGTAACTAGCTTACCTGAACTTTGATTAAAAGAAGACAAAACCGAAGAACCGTATTTCTGATCCTGTGTTCTAAATGTCATAGAATTTAGGTATGAGGTAGGGAGCATGGGGAGCTCACAACAAACAGGATGTCTTGCAGCATTTGGAGATCCTAAGACCATCCTGTCCTAACCATACTCCTTGATACCAGGCATGAGCCTGAGGGGCAGGTGCTATGTTGAGAGTCATCTTAGGTAACCCCACAGTCATTATAATAGCATTATGGTTTTGACTCCCCCAATGGGCTTGGCCCACCATAGTGGTTCAACATGGTCCATATAAATTCAAAAGCTCCTTCTTCTGACATGAGGATGGAAACTCACCATTAATTGGGAGAAATCCCTGCTAGGTACCAACCCAGACCCTAAAACCCAGTAAAGGGTCCAGTAAAAATCTCAAAACCAAAAACAGATGGAATCCCTCTGAGTCGAGCCTACCCTTGATCTTCATCATCGGCCTGCTCCCACACTGTAAACCATACTTTTGCTTTAATAAGCCCTATATTTTTCTTGCTACTTCTGTATGTCATGCTCAGTTACTTGTTCGGAATACAAAGAACTTGGATACCTTGTGGGACAGAAACAACCCATCTGGTAGCAGAATTAGAACCAAGTAGATCTGGGTTCAAAGTCCTAGTTTCAATCCTCAGTTGTGATCTTAGACAAACTACTAAACTTCTTTAAACTTTGGTGTTTTATTCATTTGACTTTCTCTTTCAAAATAAGAATGATAATATCTACCCCATAGGCTAATTGTAAGGATTAAAGATAATATATCAATAGCATAGAAGTGCCTATTATATGGACTTGAAATGATTTTCTTACAGAGGTCCTTGTTGGATGGGATTATGCAGAGAGACTGTACATAGATTTCTGGTCCCACCATAACTAGCAGTTGACCTCCCTCTTTCCTATGCAATGTTCATTAACTACTTCCTGTTCTCCCTCCCCCACAACCCGTTGTCACTTATTTATAGAATTTCAGGTCACTAAGGTATTAAATTGCACACGTATGTGACACCTTAGAATGTATTCCTTCTCTAAGTGCCACATCCTCTAGTTTTCTCATAGCACTGACATTATCCTGCCTCTATAATAAGGAGCTACTTCTTGCTTTAAGACTCATAGACAAGAATAGAAAAGAAATTTCTTGGCCTTCTACATTGCTTTTTAGCAAGATAGGTAATTGGCATCTGCAATCTGGGCCAGAAAACTGGTGGGAGATGGGATGAAATAGGATGGAAGGATTAAAGAGTAATGTTATCTTCAACATTAGTCTCATTTTAGAAACAGAATCTGAAACCCGTCTCTCCCTACTCTTCCTTGGGAAAGAGGAAGCTGAATATCATGAGAAACTGACTATCTTGAAAAGACATGTGGCAAGAGGGAGGCAACAGGTTGAGGATGTCAGTGTACCATTACCTCCCTTTTTGTGACTAGAGAAAAATGAGGATTTATTTCTGGGTCCAGCCTAAAGAGTTAAGGGAGATGAGGATCAGAGGCTTTAGTTACGTAGAGTCACAAATGGAATCAAATATAGTTATTCTGTGGCATACTAGTTTTACATTAGAGAAGAGAAGACTACTTCCCAGTGAGAGGTCTAAGTTCAGGACTGGGAAGTTAAACCAGTCCATCCTCTGGAGAGTTTAAAACAAAGCAAGGTGAAGGATGAGAGATTCTTGGAGTTTTCAAATGGAGGTTGTGCTGCTCAGCCTTCTTTCTGTCATAGACTTCTAGCTTCTTGAGTTTGACTAAATATTAAAGATCAATCACCTTTTCTTTCTGTAAAGAAGAAAAAAAGTTTTGGCCTCAGCCGCCTCACACACTATCAGAGGAGTTCAATTAAATTACATGCACATTTCACTCTTGCTCTTTCTTCTGCTTATCATGAAAGTGCCGGTTAACCAGGAAAAAGAGAAGTTGGCTAAAAATGAGAAGCATCTCAAATTAATTTTTAAAGCCTATTGAGAAACACAAGAAAAGGTATATGTGTGTGAGCTTTTTTCTTTTAAGAGCATTGTGTTTGGAATTACTTTTGAAATTAAAAGGCCAATAGCTCATGAAATGAATGACCATTATATAGCTAGAAATATGAAAGGAACTTCTTAGAAAATGTGGATCCTCTGTATAACAGGTCTTTATCATACTTTCTTAGAACCAGTTTATGGTAGAAAAAAATGTCTAGGAAAGCTGTTTTAACAGCACAAAGATTTCACTAGACCAACCAGGCTGCCTTCCCCCTACCCCTCAAATTAGATTCTCCTGAAGCTGTCAAGTGAAGGAACACAAAATAGAAACCCAAATAAGAAATTCTTTAGAATGAGTCAATACCTTGCTAGTTTCTGCATGCTGTGATGTGTATGGTTCAAACAGCAGACCAGGAATGATGTGTCTTTCCTGTGGAGAAGGGCAGCCATGGACTTGAACAGACTGTAAATCCAAGGTGCTGGAGAAAAAGCACAGGATAGCCACCTGGGGCAGCACCGTAAGAATCTTAATGTGCTCTTTCTTCACACCTTGTTCCTGACTCCGTTCATTTGCTTCTGATTATTTTTAGTGTTGTCAATTATTTAGCTAACAGGCAGAAAACTAGGCTTTTATTGACATCCAAAGGGACTCTCCTGAGTGTAATAATGAAGGCAGTTTATTGAATGCCTGTGAGGTTGCTTTCTAATTGTATGCATTAATCTGTCCATACAAGCTGGCTGAAAATACACAAGCAGATTGCACATGCAGATGGAGCACACAGGATGGTTTTTATGGAAAGACCTCTGGAATGTACTTCTGCAGTACTGTCTTTTCCTTAAAAATCGAATGACTGTGACTATTTCAGTTGGCAGCTGAGAGCAGACCAGATTAATGATGCATTAAGTCTGCCACTCTGGCTGGGGACAGACTCCAATTTCACAATTCAGAACTAGTTCTAGGGTTTTTCAGCTTGAAAGTGAATGGTAGAAATGGGCACTTAAGCTTTGTGTAGTTTTCACCATTACTTTTCATCTTTTTGACTGTTGCTTATAAAAACTCATACATGGTACTTTTCAGGATGGTCCTTATATTGGTATTATCGATCTGAAGTAATAATTAAACTTTACCAAAGAGAGGATGTTGTGACTTGGGTTATTTAAAATATTGGTTAAAATATCTTAGCATTTTAAAGTTTAAATAGTAATTTATTTAGGACGATACAATCATCTTTCTAATTGTATGTTGTTGTTTTTTTTATAAATGTTGAGACAAATTTGGATTTTGAGCCTGTTTAATCAGTGATGGGGTTAGGGTAGGAAGTGAGGGAGTACAGTTACAATTTGTGTGCAGGTGTTATGGAAAGCAGTATATTTTAAAGCATATTCTGGAGGAATAGAATTGGCTATGTTTTAAGCATTTAAAATTGTAACATATCCAATAACCACTCAACACCAAAGATTATACATTTATGTAGCTTAAAAAATACAAAGTGGATGGCTCTTTTAAATTAAAATAATATGAAGCTAGTAAATAATTGAGAATCTGTAAAGTGTCAAGCTCAGTAGGAGGTAAATAATATAGAGGCTTTAAAAATTTTTTTTAGATCATCCCTATTAGAGATGTATTACCCCATTTTATAGGTGAAGATTTGGGTGGTTAAAATTTTCCAAAGTCACAGAGACACTAAATGTTGAGGCCAAACACAGGTTTTGAGATGTTGGGGGACAAGGGGATTAGGTAATTTAGGGTTGTGGTATATTTTAAGGTTGGGAGTCTTAGGGTAGAATGGGGGTGACAAGTACTGTAGCAACATGGGGTACCTGTGCTGAGAACTATTAGAGAGGATAGGTCAGCTCAGAGAGAAAGACTTGGCCAAAGTTGATTTCTATTTCTTCCCACCAAAATCTAAATTTTGCCTACATCAGGCAAAAGAGAGACTGAAGAAATAAGTCTGCTTCATTTCCAATCATTGCATGCAAATGATATTCTCATCCCAGGACCAGCACTAGGTTTATACCATGATTCATCTTACTGTAGTATGTACCATAATGTCGCTTGACTGTACTCTTCTCCTAGGTACAGTTTCCATTGTTGTTTCCTGGGGACACAGGGCCCTCATTATTAAAATCTCGGTTGGCAAAGCTGTCTGAACCAAGCTCATTCTCAATTAAGACCTTCCTGTTCCTAAACTGTCAAGTTGCACCTCTGGCTCAGCCTATTGATTGTATTGTTGGGAAGTTTTCTTCATTTCTACCATCAGAACCATGTATCTGTTTTACTTCCATTTGAATAGTGTGCTTAGTTCCTCAGAGGCACTTCTGCATTTATTTCAGTTTCCTAGAGCTTGGAATCCAGGCAGGTCTGCTGAATATGCCCACTTTGGGCCCCAAGTTTGCTTTCTAATATGCTCACAAAACTTCTAATGCCCTTCAAGGGAACTTCGGAAAGACACTTAAGGGCTAAATTGCTCCCATCTCCATATGGTAGGCTTAAATCCAACCTTGAGTTTTGTAATTTAGGAAGGTGAATAGAAAGTCATCCTATTCATAACTTTCTAGCTTATGCTAATGAAGTGAACCTATGGATATAAAAATTCTGTATCTGTTTTGTTCAGAATGAGTCTGAACAGCTTATGAGAAATCTGGGTTGAGGGAATCCCTTACTATTGAATGTTAAATCATGTTACTACTTAAAACTATATCAAAATTTCTACCCACTATTGATTCTTCCTGCACATATCCTACAGCAGTGGTGGCAAACCTATGCCATGTGTGCCCAGTGGGCTGTTCCTATCATTGAAAGCTCGAAAAGGTTTGCCATCACTGTCCTAGAGTATGTTAACTAGTTTCATTCCCACTCCACCACCCTCACATTGGCATTTATCACATACCACTTGAGTTATGGTCTGTGTTTTCTGTGTTACCTGTCAGCCTGTATACTACTGGAATGCTACTATCTTTGCCACCAGTCTCTGCTCTTGGTGGTCTCATGTATTTCGTAAGATTTAATTTTCTAAAACATGCTTTTGGTCATGTCATTCTCCTAAAAGATTTGATTATTTCCTATTCCTGTGGCTTCTACAATGAATTCCAGCCTCTTTAGCCACACTTTAGGGAGCCCTGGCTTATTAAGGAGCACCTTAATAAGATTGCAGGAAGGACTTACAGGATTTGGTCCTAAGTCAGGTGATTTGGAAGAGAGTATAAGGAAGCAGAGCTTGGCCCTGGATTGGATGTTAGCAGAAAATAGGGGTCTCTGTATGATTAGTTATGTTGTCCATCTTAAAATCAATCTTACCCCCTCTTAAAAGGAGGGAAGACTAAAGTGAGACTAATGCTATCATTGATGAAGTAGCAACAGTCATTCCCAGTAGCTAGAATGCTGGGGTGCCTGTCACTGTTGTGGTTGACAGAAGGTTTGTGTGCTTTCCTGTGTTCAGACATGTTATGAAGTGGTCTTATCTTTGTCTTGATCAATCACAGTCATGTAGTGACCTCTTCTGATGCTGATAGGTGAAATTTCTTACCTTTAACAGAGGAACACCAAGGCCTTGTATGAGTGACAGGTCAGCTTTAATCTCTCTCAGGATATAGTTAATGATTGGTAAAAAAAATATAAATTGACTAGTGCCTTATTTGCAAAATAGTTTAATTGAATTATCACTGAAACCTGGTAATATCTAAGCTTCCCCCTTGGGAGGGCAGGGGATTTAGGGCTAGATGCCTCCAGTTCAAACTCTAACCTGTTTTCACTTTAACTGACAAACATTTAACCTCTTAGAGCCTCTCTTTCCTTATGCATGGTATGGGTTAGGTAGTGAGAACTAATAACTCTTAAGAAGATTGATTGATATAGTCCATGTAAAAGACCTAACATAGTGCTGAATCTAGTGAGCTTGAAAAAGGGCAACAGAAGAAGAAATAAGACAAAGGGAATAGGTGACTCTAGTCTTTGTGATAAAAGGTAGATCCTGAGAACTTTTTTGAACCATGACATTCACTAAGAAGGTCTTGGGGTCCAGAAAATGCTCCTAGTAAACAGACTACACCTGGAGGGAATATGGGACCCCCCCATCTTGAATGTGAGCTATCTGCACAGCCAACTTTATCATTTCTATGTGTATTCTAAAAGCTTTATCCAATACACCAAAGAACCAGAAAATGAACTTTAGCCAAACAAATCGTGAACCCAAGAAAGAGGAAGACATGAGATACCTGAACTATTTTTAATAAAGATAGTGACATTTAAATCAAATATTTGTTTAGTTTTCAAAATAAGAATCAATAGATCAAGTTAAAATCATAAAAGGTGTTAGCACCAGAAGAGGCACAAGCAAGATACACAGATATGAAGTATAATAAACACTTTTCCCTTTGTTGCATGAATGAAAGCTTGCGAATTCTAGATAGTGATATAAAAATGTTTTATGACTAATTATATATGCTAATTTAATGTACAAACAATATATAAGAACAAAAATACAGCAAATGAAATTTGATGATTATATTGCTTTTCAATTTCTCAATATCTCTTTCTTGTGCCAATTTTTGGTTTACTCGATCAAAAGAAAAGGTAAAAATTTTTATAGTAAAATATAAGAAGAGAGCAAAATGTTAAATTTAACAAGTTAACATTTAAAAAGAAAGTGTAAAAGCCAAATTTCCTTATTAAAAGAAAAATGCTCTGATTGCAGAAGACATAAACATCCAACTATATGGTATTACAAGGGTTAGCTACAAAATAATAAAAAACAAAAGCATGGGAAATATATCCATGAATGCTAACAAAAGGACAAGGTAGCCACATTAATATGAGACAAATTGAGGGTGAAGGGCATTCAACAAGATAAAGGATATTTCACAAAGATAATATACATTATTCAAAAGAAAATGTGAGTTCATAAATCTTTATCAGCATAGTTTTGCATTATATAGGAAAAAATTAGACAAAAACTATTCAAATTTCTAATGTAAACTATTTATTTGTCAAATTTTTCTTTTATTCTCCATAGACAAGAACAGATCAAGTGCACAAAAGACATAAGGAATAGTGGAAATGGATCACAATGACTATGCATGATTATATAGACATTATAAAATGTTGTACTCAGTGTGATAACACATTCTTTGTAAATACTGACTTAATTACCACACATTGTCTTTGACCAATGCTTCAAAGAGTGTCAGTAAATTCTAAAATAACTCCCAAATCCTACAAAGTCACAATCCATAAGAAAAATGTAGTAAAATTATAAATTAAGCATAAGATATTTTAAAGTCTACTTAAATTTTTTAAATTACCTTTTAAAATGACTAACAAGAAAAAATTGAAACTAAAACTGAAATTACTTGGGGATGAAAGAATAAAAATGTTAAGGCTATGGTAGGTATGAAAAATTTGTCAATGACTTTGTAATCAATATATAAATAGATTCATTGGATACTATAGAAAGTCTACAAACACACCCATAATTGTATGGGAGTTCAGTATTTAGGACTTTAGCAATGAATGAAAGTATCCTTTCAAAAAAAGATCAAAAGAATGGACAATTTGATACACTGCATCGAATCAACACAATTAGAATGTAATGAAGGGTGATTTTATAATTTTAGAGTAGAAACACCTTTCTAAGCAATCCAGAAATCTCAAAGGCAATAAAACAAAAGATTGAAGTATGTAAAATATATTAAATTTATGATAGAAAATACAATGAACAAAATTACAAGTAAGTGATAATGTATTTGAGTAAGACAGAAGGCTTAATTTCACAAAGAATTCTTACAAATAGTAAGACGACAAATTTGTAAAGCACTTAAGCAGTTAATGGAGAAGAAATAAAAATTAATAAAAATAAAAAAGACACATTTTACACAGGCAAAAATATCAGCACACTGATAATTACTAGCATTAGGTTAGATGCTTTCATTTACTAATTTAATAATGAACATTTAGTATGTGTCAGGCACTCCGCAAAGTTCTGGGGATGTGTTACGAATACAACAAATGTGGCCCCATGACCTCTATGGAAATTCAGATGATAAGGAAGCTGACAACGAACCACATTGGGTCACAGATTGTAACAATTTCTATGAAGAAACATATTGGTAGAGACAGGATACAATGATTGGGAGTAACGAGACTGAAAGGAGAAAATCTCCTTAGCCCAATAGGAAAGACTTGACTTGCCAAGAAAATGTCATTGAAACTGAAGATAGAAGGATGAAGAGGATCCAGCCATGCTGAGACGCAGGAAGAATTTTCTTGGCTTAGGGGTCAGAGTATGGTATTTGAATCACCTGCAAGGAACCTGGTAGATTTGGACTGAAGTGAAATAAGGAGATCTATGAGGCTGACAAAGTGGACAGCAGCCAGAGAGATCAAGTGGACCACGTAGACTATTGCTCAAAGTTCAGATTTTATTCCAGCCTTGGGGAAGAACCATCAGAAGCTTCTTATATTTTCATTTTAAAGAAGTGACTACTCTGATTGAGGTGTTGAGAATAAATTTGAGGAGGCATGAATGGAAATGGAGAAGCTACTGAAGATGCTAATATTAGTGGTGGCTGCAATTAGGGTGACATCAAGGCAGGGGAAAGTACATACTGCTTGTGTGGGAATCAATAGGATATGTTGATGTAGAGAAGGAGGAAGAAGAAAGAATCAAATGGTTCCGTTTCTGACGTGATGTATTGAATGTACAGTGGTTCTGTGCACTGAGATAGGGATATGAGGAGAAAGTCCTATGGAAAAAAAATATCAAAGGTTTAATTTTAAATGTGGTAAATTTGAGATGTCTAAGAGATATCACATATGTAGTTGTACATAGGAATTTGGCCTGTATGAGTAAGTATATCAGAAATAAAGTTTAGAAATTATTAGCATGTTCATATAAAGCCATGAAGATGCATAAAATCACTTAAGAAATTGAGGACTTGACAAGAGGCCCATGGCCAAGATCAGAGGAGCTGTATTATTTAGAATTCAGGTAGATGTGAAAGAACGTCTGAGAGGCGGATAAATCAAGAGTGTGGTGTCATGGAAATCAAGGCAGACAGATTTCTGAAACGAGAGATTCCTCAATTCTCTTTGCTACCAATGAGAGAATGAGTAGTGGATGTGCCTATAAGGAAGTAATTTGTGATCCTAAAAGAAATGATTTGGAATGGCATGGGGGATAGACCCTGATTGGAACAAGTAGAGATATGGAAATAGAGATGGCATGTATTTAATGATAAATTTTTCTTAATTTGAAGAGAACAATTAAATGAGGCAGTAACAGGATAAGGTTGTAAGCTCAGGGATGTTTTCTTAAATTAGGCATGTGTATATAAAGATAAAAAATATATATTAGAGGAGAGAGACTGGACAGAAAGGGAATGACAGGAGTCCTTGAGAAGATATGTAAGGATAGGTTCCTGAGCATCTGTATAATCAGTGGGTTAAACCATGATTAAAAAGAAATATATCAACTGAATAAAGATGTGGGGTTTTTTTATAAAATGGAGTACTATTCAGCCATAAAGAATGAGAAACTAGAGTCATGTATAGCTAAATGGATGCATATTGAGGCCATACTCTTAAGTGAAATAAATAGGACACGTGTAAATACTGAAAAGTGTAAATAAGGATTAAAATGATTAAAATGAATAATTGATAATTTGAAGTAGGAAAAGGTCCAAAGATGTAGTGGTGGTGGGAGGGGAAGGGGAAAGGGAAGAAGGAAAAGGAAAAATTATGACAAAAAAAAAAAAAGGAAACAAAATCTGTGTAAATGGGGAAGAGTGGAGGGTGTGAAAGGTGCACAGATAATGGGGGAAAAATTAGAACTAAGATACATCATGTACAGGTATAAACACCCAATGATAAATGTAAATGTATTGTATACCTAAAATGTACCAATAAAAGCATTTAAAAAAAAAGAAATATATCTATTGTAATGGAAGAAATACTCTTTCTAAAAGTTTTTTTCCGTGTTTGGGTACTGGAGGTTGAACCAATTGGGTTAACATATGTTAGTCAAGCCCTTTACTACTGAGCCCTAAAAAGTTTTTTTTAAGTAGGGGTACAAATATAGGGACAACTGAAGATTCAGTATTGGGGAAGATAACTTGTATGATTGCTCCATTCTCCGTGAAGTATGAGGAGATTTGCAGTTGAGAGTAACGTGTGGGATAGAACAGATAAGATATAGACAAAAATTAATGAATGAAGTAGAGAAGAATTGCTCAATGAAGCTACAGTTCATGAATTTCATGTGAAAATAGTCTAGCTCACTACTCATTATCCTTACTGTCTCCTAGTCCAAAACACCTGGTATGTTACTTTCCCAAATTTGATTCATCTACTCTGGTACCCAGAGATGGCAGATGGTTGACTTTGTCTGAGTCTGAGATTTTCTTCAGACAAATGTGACGGGAGGAGAGAGAGGAGGAAGGAAGCTAAAGGTATTTGTAAAGGAAAGAGTTAAAAAACTGAGTGGCATCTAAGCTGCACAAGAAGTAAAGATAGATGGGAGCTGATGGAGAGAAAGAGGGAAAACAGTGGTTTTGAAATCCCCAAAAAATGGGGAAATTATTGTAGAAGAGTATTTGAAAGAAGAACATGGGATGATAGAAAGTAGTGTTCAAGGGTGAGATTCATCATTTGATAGTTTGGAGAGAAGAAATTTATCGATGGCAATGATGTCTAGGGTATGACACTAGAGGTGTGGCTGAGGTGGAGTGGAGAAAAGCTGCTGGAGGTGAGAAAGCTGAGAAACAGAGCTGGTGAAGGTTGGAGGTGGGAAGGAAATATAGGACATCTATATTGCTGACAGTCAGTAGTTGGCATAGGGAGGAAGGCTGAGGTCTTAAATAAGAGGTGGTTGACCAGAAGGCTGAAAGGTGACAGGGGCAAGGAGGATGATATATTCAGATGTCATGCGCACTATAGGAAAAGATGCTTTTGCAAATGATGAGGAAGAAGTAATGGTCTGGCAGTAGCATCGAGAGCAAATAAGACCCTTGTCCAAACTTCAGGCACTGAGAAGTGTGTACTCACTTGAAATAGCTCCATTTAGGGGACCAGGTCAGCCCTTTCTCAAGATAGAATCAAATTTCAGAAAATAATACAGAAAAGTAAGACAGTTTTTTTCCCTTTTTACTTTTGAAATACTTTCAACTTACAGAAAAGACACAAAATAGATTTTCATTAAAACTTTATAATCTAGTAATATTTAATATATAACCATGGTGCAATTATCAAAACTGGAAAATTAATATTGGTACAATACAGTTAACTTATAGACGTTGTTCAAATTTTACCAGTTTCCTTCCAGTGCCTCCTTTCCAGATCCAATTCAGGCTCATAACAAATATTTAATCATCATGAGTCCTTAGTTTCCTCCAATCTTTGACAGCACCTTGTTTTTTCCTTATCTTTTATGACCTTAAAAATTTCTTGATAGTACATGGCAAAACAAAACTTCTCACCTCAGAGCTAGGAGGCAAAAGAGAGGAAATGAAGAGACCAGAATCTCACAGTTCCTTTCAAGGATACAATTTTGTTTTTGTTTTTTTGTTTTTGGTACTGGGGATCGAACTCGGGTCCTTGCGGTTGCAAGGCAGGTGGTGGAACCACTGAGCTAAATCCCCAGCCCTCAAGGACACAATTTTTAGAACGAAACATAGTATCCCACTTAAGAGGAAAATTTCTATTAGTTTGGGGAATAGGAAAAGCTGTGATTAATAACAAGTAGACATCAAAATTTCAAAGAACAGGCAGTATACATCTTTCTTTATACTGATCTGGGGCTGATACATAATGCCATATTAGCTGTTGTTCCTTGGCATTAGGAGACACAGGAGAATAGTGGCTCTACCGTTCTTAGCAGGTGCCTTCCAAACTCACTTCAGATGCTACTCTCAGACAGAAGAAGGAAAGAGTATTAAGAATTACAGGTGGAGATTATTGACATGTGTCACTTAGGGCCTGGCCCATGCATTTACTCCTATTTCATTCCTCAGAACTCAGATATGCAGCCACATCTAATAGCTTGACAGCTGGGAAATATAGTCTAGCTCTGTATCCAAGAAGTAGAGGAAAACTTTTAAGGAAGAGCTGACGCTCTCTGCTTTATCCTAATTATCCTCCCCCAACATAAACTCACTATTCTTTTTACATTATCCTAAGCAAATATTTATCCATTAATGGAAAACAACCTGGAGAGATGCCTACAAGACATCTCATGGTTTTGAGTTTTGGGGAAAAGGATTGAGAAAGGATCTTCAGGGGTTTTTTTTTGTTTTTTTTTTCTGTACCGCGGATTGAACTCAGGTCCTTGCGCTTGTGCAGCAGGCGGCAAAACCACTGAGCTAAATCCCTGGCCAGGATCTTCACTTTCTATTCTTTAAACTTTTCTATTTTCATATTGTATTCATGTATTATTTCATGATTAAAAGTTAAAGTGTGAAAGACAAGTGAGGGGAAAGAATTGTTTTAAATACATGGGCTAGTTTGATTACTTTAAATATAAAATTTAGCTCTCCCAATATCACTTCACATTGTTTTGCTTCATATCTTTTGTTCTGGTGAACCCTTGAATGGGACTTAGTTCAGGACATTTTCTCCCTGAGTGCTTATAGATATATGGTTGTCTTTGGTTCACACTCAGTTATATGAAATTGACTTGGGCAAAATAATACCTTTTAAGATTGTTCTATAAACACTGCATTGCTGAGCAATAACACAGATTCAAGAAAGTTGTTGTCTGCATTAATGCATGTATAAAATATAAGAGCGATTACTTACCTAAACTTCATGGTGGTAAAGTTCAGGTTTGTGAAGCTATAGCAAAGTAAAGGTGGACTATATTGTTAGATAGTATTTATACACACAATTCCTGAGACACACTGAGATTTTGTTTCCAAATGTGCTATATAATATGAATTATTCATAAGTAAATCATGTGGACCTCAGATAATTATGCATATTCTATCACCATCTGTAGTACTGTAGTAGTTCTTAAGATCACCAGAGAGCTGATTCCCACATCCTACTCCAGACATGCTGGAAAAACAAAGGCTTGAGCTCCATAATTTCTAAGACGCACCACCAATGAATCTTGTATAGCCAGCCCCACACAGGTCTTCCTACTTCCATTTTGAAAATGATTGTATGTACCAGGAAATCTAGAATGGCATCTGCCAAGTCTTTCCCTAGCAAACACCACTGTTTGTGTGCTTTTTGTCTCTTAACTTGAGAGACATTTCAAACACACAGAAAAAAATGTATCAGCCATTAAGGTTATACTGTGAAGATTTTCCTTCATTTTGTTTTTTTGAGACAGGGTTTTACTATGTAGCTCATGATAGTCTTGAATTTGTGATCTTCCTGCCTCAGCCTCCCAAACACTGGGATTATAGTCATGCACCACCATGGCTAGAACATTTAGTTAATTTTTAAAAAGAAATTAAGTATTACTGAGACTGCAGAAGTTACCCATTCACCTTCATCCCTTCCTTCCCCATCTTTCCCTAGCAATAACCACTGTTCTGGGAAGTAACATTTGTCAAAACCATCAAGGACACATTGTTGAAGTTGAAGAAGTCGGCTTTATTGTAGCAGCAAGTAGAAAAATACCTATCATAAGGAACAGTGTGTTGTCTCAGTAAGAAAGGGTTAGAAAGGATGCATTATAGGATATGGCATTGGTTGGGTAATTTTGGGAAGGATCTAAATATGCAGGGGGTTATCATAGATTAAGTGCAATCAGGATGCAAGGCAACTTTATGACTGGGTATCTCAACAAGTCTTACCTATAGGGAGGACTGGGTAGATGAGGATGAAGCTGTAGTTAGTAAAGAACTAGTAGTGGTCATTCAGTTAGTGAGGGGGGAGGATGCTTGGTAATTTGTGGATTGCTTGATGACTTTATGTGAAGTAGACCTGACTGTGTTTCTCAGTAGAACAAGTCTTAACTGTATAAGGTTTGGTCAGTTTGTAGTAACAGCGAGGTCCACATGAGAACATTAGACCAATTCCTGGATGTCGCGAGCTGTTCCTCTCTTCTCTCACCATGCAGGTTTTTCTAATTTTACTGTGTTTATATGAGTTCACAAACTGCTGGGGTTTAAAAAAAAATCATTGTATCATGATTTTTACAAATTGTTTTATTTCCCTACTGGACATGGTTTTGGTTTGAGACTTATTCATATTGATTCATGATATAAATCAATCCACTTTTTTCTTTCTTCCCCCCAATTTTTCTTCTTCTTTCTCTTGCAAGTTGTGCTAGATTATGTGTCCTTTCTCAGTTTTCCTTTTGTTCCTTTGCTAGTTTCCCCAGAGTAAACACTCAGTCTTTGGACATGTGTTCAACTCTACCAGGTATTGTCAGATTGCTCTCTGAAGTGATGAGACCAATTTACTCTCCATTAGCAGTTCAACAGGACCAGACATCCTCTTGAGTATATTACAAGGTTTTCATACTTTTTCATTTTTGTTGTCAATCTGGCAGATGTGGAATGGAATCTTGTTTTAACTTTCATATTCCCAATTATTAGTGAGATTGAACATCTTTTCACATGAGTATTGCCCATGAGAAGCCATCAAGCGTAGTGGCTAAACACATGATCTCTGGAGCCAGGATGCCCGGTCTGTGTCCAGGTTTTGACATTTACTAGATGACCTTGAGCAAGTTACTTCTAAAAATTAGAGCTAATAATGGGAACACTTGCCAGGTTGTCATGAAATTAACATATGTAAAGTGCTTGCCATGGTCACATAATAAACACTATAGAAGCCCCAAGTTGCTGTTGTTTTTGCTATTATGTTTTGTAAGTGGCTTTTTTCTGTCTTTTGCCCACTTTTCTATGGGATTGTCTTTGTATATTTTGTACAGTAATCCTTTTATTGTTTTTTCTTTGGTTATAAATATTTTCTGTGGTTTGTCTTTTCATCTTATGTTTAGAGTTTGATTTTCATATATTAATACAAATATAGAGATTTATAAATTGTAAATAAAATGATGGATTTGATATAAATGTGAAATATGGAATGACATCCCCTTTCTCTCCTACTGGTAGCGAATGAATGGTCATAAAGCAGTATAGCAGCTCTTTCTTAGCCTACTCTTCAGTACTAGAATTGAACTGTCTGTCTCTCTCCTTCTAAATATAAAGTACATATAGTGAAGAAAAACACTGTCAGCAGCACAAACTTGAACAGGCAGAAACAAAATAAGCTCCTCACAACAATTAGGTCTTTGGGCTACATCTGACTTGTGGATGTTTTTGTTTGCCCCCCGCCACTGGTTTTTATTTTTCTTAGTAAACATTTATAGTATATGATAATTACATTCCTTGTGGAGAGTTGGTACCTGTACATAACACATCTTAATTCTTTTTTCATCCCCTTTTCCTCTCCTCCTTCCCCTCACTCCATCTCTTGACCCCCTTCCTATTTGAAAAAGATTTCTTTCTCCCTATTTCCTATTATCTATCTTTTATTTTGCTCTTTATTTATATTTTGGGTTTCTCATATAAGAGAAATCATGTGATATTTAAGCTTTTGTGTCTCATTTATTTTATTTAACATTATGGTTTCAAGATACATCCATTTTCCTACAAATGACTCAAGTTTATTTTTTATGGCAAAGTAGTACTCCATTGTGTATAAATACAATTTTTATCCATTCATCTGTTGATGGACATATAGGCCATTTCCAAGATTTAGCTATTATGAATTGTGCTGCTACAAATATAAGTATGCATGTATCACTGTCACATGATGTCTTTAACTCCTTCAGAAAGATTCCTAGAAGGGGAATAGCTGAGTCAAATGGAGTTTCTAGTTTTAGTTTTTGTTTGCTTTTGACCAGCATAGGGCTGGTCAAATATTACATAGGGCTGTAATATTACCAAAAAATTCTATTTCACAATATAAATTTCAGAATTGGCTTTTATAATGAAAATTTGTTTATTATGGAGACATCTGGCATTGGTGGTCTGTGTCCCCATGGGCAATGATATAGCCACTAACCCCTTTATGTGGAAGACCACGCTCTAGTTTGTTAAAATCTCACTCTCTGTGGTCTGTAGTCTATCGCTGACCTGAGTGGCAGTTGTCATTTGTCACTGTGTCTGTGCGCCTGTTTTCCTTACTCATGTGCATTACCTATCTGATCCCTGTAGCCATTTAAGTTTGTGTTAGCTGACAGAAGGTGAGAGCATAAAACCACCCTTTTCACTGCCAGCAACACAAGAAGTGCAGGGGAAATTTTTTTCAGTGACTTTTCAATCAGAGCACCTTCCTAGTGGTGATTCTTTAAGTTTAAAATTGATAGTTTAATACTTTTATTAAAATGTATTCATATGTCATGTTATACATAGTTTAAGGTTGTCAGATATAGACATTCAGGTGAAGAAAATTGCTTACCGCCTTGTAACTCTGATGTGATGAGTGGCAGGCTCCCAGCTCATAAACTTCTACATGTCCATGTTAATTTTTGTGTTTTTTCACAGATTTTTTTTTTTAATATTAAAAGTCCTAGTTTTCTATCATTCATTCATCCTTTATCTTATTTCATTTTCTGTGGTGCTAGTGATTGAACCCATGTCCTTTATGCATGTCAGGCACTCTCCCACTAAGCTCCCTATCCAGCCCTCTATCATACCAAAAATCCTTAAAGAAATTGTCTTTTACGATTCTGGGCTATTCAGATGAACCAACAGACACACAAATTCCTGTTTTTTGTCCTTTAACAAAGGTCAAATTTTGTTATTGATCAATCTCCATTACCAAATTTCAAATATTCCATCATACTCCAATATAACAAGCCACATTTCTGTCCTTCCCTGATTTTCTCACAGTGGAGTTTTTCTTCTCAAACCCCTACCTATCTTCAAACTAAATAAGGTCCTAGTGGCTTTAGAATAAATTACTGCTAACTTTTATACTCTGGGTCTAGGTAGTTCCTAGACCTGATGCAAAGACATTTCAAGGACAACTAAACATTGTCTTTTGCAGCTTTCCTTCCTAAAGTTCTGGAATAACTGAGAAAGCAAACAAAATCCTAAAGAATGTTTCTTTTCTATTCTTTCTCAATTGTTGTTGGTATCTTCTTAGATACTTTTGGAGTTGATCATCTAAATTGAGAAACTATTCTCTTTACATATTACTTTATGTTGTATTATCAGGTAGGCAAACTGCTATAATAAAGAGCTCTCTAAATATAATATCTTGAACACTATATGTGGTTTTTTCTTGTTCATTTAAGATGTGTATGAACAGGTTTGTGAGAAGGCTCTTGCAACCAGGTAAATACCTGAGCAAAGTGGGCAGAGTCTGTACCAACTTCAGTATACAACTTTCAAAGTTTCCCTGTAGGTTGTCTCTATTCTAGCCAACCACAAGGGGGAAAAGGGATGGAGGCACATGCATGGGATGTTTATAACGACTTAAATCCTAGAGGTATGGTGACTCTCCTCATGTTCATTGGTCAAGACTCAATCATATCATCAATCTTAGCTATAAAAGAGACTAACAAATATAGTCAAGTTGTGTGACCAGAAAGAATAAGAATATAAATTTTGGTGATATTTAGCGTCCCTGTTGAGGAAGAGGTTGTCCTGAAGAGACCTTTTAGGATGAGCCATGTTAGCCAGCTTTTTGTTGCTGTGAGAAAATACATGCGAAAAAAAAAAAAAGCTTAGAGGAGAAAAGTTTATTTTGGCTCACAGGTTTAGGGGTTTCATTTCATGATCAGCTGGCTCCATTTCTGTTGCGGGGAGGGCAGAGCCAAAGAGGAATGGACCAAGGACAAGATATACCCTTCAAGGTAATGCCATGACCTATTCTTTTCAACTAGGCCCCACCTTCTAAATTTTCATCACCTCCAATAAAGTCATCAAATTATGACTCCACTAATGGATTAAACCACTGATGACAAAGCTGAAACCCGTATGATCTAATCACTTCCCAAAGTCCCACCTCCAATATTACTGCATTATGGACCAAGTCTCCAATGCATAAGCCTTTGGGGGGACATCTTAGAACCAAACCATAACCTAACCTATAGGAATCACTTCCAGAACAAGCAGGAATGCTCCTTCCAGAGCAAAGTTAGACATGTTAGCTATATCTTCAAAGCTAATATTACCAATTGCTCTGTGGAAAATAAAAAAAAGGAATCTTTATCCATACTTAGATAAAAGTGATAAGATAGAAGAGACTCACACACAGTCCTCCAGTAGATAACAGAGCTACGGTGGTGATAAATAGCAAGAAACCCAAAGGAAAATATGACTCATGGTGCTGGAGTCCAGATTCCTTGCCTAGTTAGACTTCCCATAGAGACATTTTCCTTTGCACCTCAAGGAGGTTCAAAGTTTTATTTTTATTACATATAAACACAATTACAGGGATCCTCACTCAGTTCAGTCAACAAGTGGAAATTCTATCATATACCAGACACTGTGAGAATAAAGTCTTTTCTGTTTGTATAGTTAATCACTTGGGAGTAATCCACATCTTGTCTAAGGCCCTAGTTTTCCTATGGATGTCCTGTGGCCCTGTCACCATGCTTTAGTCTTATAGCACTGGTGGGACAGCATGGCCAGTAGCTCTTCACCCAGTGGGCTCTGTGCTTGGCATTGTCAGTAAGAAGCAGCTGTCAGCATACACTGAGGGGCTGACAGTCAACTTGGTTGAAAGCTCCTTCCATATCCAGTGTTTCTTTTTTCATCATTTCTCCTGTGGTCTGCACTCAGCTACGGATATTCAGAAATCTCATCCAAACTTCTGGCAATGCTCTTCTCTGTAAGCTTTGACTGATGTCTTCATAAAGCCCCAGACAGTGGGGTAGCTTCCAGACTGCACAATTTCATTAGTCTCCTTGTCTATTCTGGGCAGGATAAGTAATGCTAGACAAATGGGGACACTGCTTCTACCCCTGAAATCTTATGCAGCTCAGGCTTTGCTGCATTGTTAGCTCTTCCTTTCTTAGCTTAAGCTTCTGACCTTGCTCAAATGCCATGTTCTACCTAAGATGTTGTCACCTCTGTTTAATTTCTAATTCCTTGTTTTGATCTCCTCACCACCACCAGATGCCATTGGTTTTTACTAAACCCTTTGTTTCCTTTGATGCTTGAATCCTAAGGGCTTGATGACTCAGCTCTTAGCATTAGGCCTAAACTATTAGAGGGAAGCAGAGGAATAAACAAAGGAGTAGAAATTAAAGGCAGGTAGAGTGGAACATTCATTAAAAGGAAGGACTAGGAAGTAATTTCAGTGTCCTGTGCTTGACATAGGTGAGAGAAGAAATTGGGGTGATGGTCTGTATTAAGGGAAACATAAAGAACTTCTTATTGGAACAGAAAACATTATTCAGTCAACCTTTTAGAGCTAAAAGGAGACACCAGAAATGCAAATCAGAATCAGCAGCACTCTTTAACCTCAATAGAAAGAGGTTCATCCCCTCCCTTGAGTCAGATGTATGGGTGTGTGTGTATGTCTATATCCTGAGACAGAGAATCCCTTTCTTGTTTTGGAATTATAAAGGGCTCATGATCCATAAATGAGAAAGGTTAGAGGGCTCAGGTATCCTATGGGTAGTCATAGCTACGAGGGAGATGAGATGTCTGGAGAAAGACTCCTGGTGGGTGAAGAGCTTAATGTAAAACTAGTGTGAAATGAGATGATGTAGGGGATTAATGTTCCACAGCTCTATACTGAAGTCTGGTGTCAGACTTTAAAATTCACATAGGAAAATAGACCCCATACTGCGGAGTCTGAGAGAGCATTTATCTCCATGTCAGTGACACAGAGTGGAAAATATGAAATCATAGGTTCACATTTCATGAACTGAGTTTTATAGTTTTCAAACTAATATTCTTCAAGAACACAGTCTTGTTTTGATTTTCTGCTGCACATTTTTCTCACTCTAACCTTTTGTTCTCCCTAGGAACACTTTTGTCATCACCCATTAAAAGTCTAGGCTATTATCCAAAGGTACAATAAACAATGGTATTTCTATTTTTACGAAGGTATTAACACCTATCTGTGCTTCTGGTAGCAAAACTGCTGAGTTCTTGAGCAGACTGGACAGAACATTGCCACACGGAAGTGTCCATCAATTTGCTCCCCGTGACTCGCAGTCATCAACATGGGTAAGTGGAATGTCACGCAAGCTGCTGTCTGGAACTTCTCAAAGAGGTGTTTAGAGGCTGATGATTAAGGGCCTAAAGAGACTGGTATATCATGGAATACTGGAACTAAAGGTAGATGACCTAATCTGAAACTGTGACCCCAAGTCTATCTGAGCTAAAAAAAAATCATGCTTATAATTGTTACCTCCATTATAATCTTCTAAAAAGTCCTTGATCTCACCCAGTCATCCATCGACACCTTCCTCAAATTCTTATGTCAACACAAGGTATGGAGAAAAATGATTTAGATAAAAATATCTATTACAGTAAAAGACATATTGCCATTAATTGCCCATAAAATACTCCTCTTTGCTTGTAATGCACTTAGCCCATCATTATTTCCACCTTCTAAAGCAGTTCTAAAAGTCCTCTTTTGTGAGTACCATTTCACAACTGCATGATATTCCTTATTCAAAACATTTACTGTAATTTCTGTCAAATAAAAACTTTGATGTGTCCTCATCTACCTTACTTGCTGATCTGATACCATGTGACTTTTGGATCTTCCTGCAATTCAAAATGAGTATAAAAGATAAATGTTTTGAACTGATTCAGGACATCAAGGCAGCCACAATAATGCAACTAAAGACACTCGTGAAAGAGGACTTCTAGAACTACTTCAGAAAGTTGCAAGAACAATGGGTTACGTGTGTTTGAAGTGAGGCTATTTTGAGGGAGATTGATGGCAATGTGTCTTTTACTGTAATACATTTAAAAAAATTTAAACATTCACTGAATATTTTTATCACACCTCATCAGGTGTACTAAATGCGTATAGTATCTGTTCTAAAAATTTTAATAGAGTGAGGGAGAAAGCCAGTAGTTAGCAAAGTGCTGAGTGTAGAGCATCTCACAGATAGAAAGCACCGTTGCTTTACCAGGAAGACACATCTAATTCAGACTGTGTGTGTGTAAGCTTCCCAATAGAGGTGACCTGAAGCCAAAGCTTAAAAGATGAGCCAGGAAGGCAAAGAGTTATTCCAGGTGTTAGAATTCATGAAGACTAAAAAGCAAGAATTAAGATGTTAAGGGGAAAAAAGAGCATGGCTTGTGTTGGGAAGGAAGACTTATGTAGCTGTAGTGAAAAAGTGAATCAAAGGGCTTGAGAAGTAGATAGGAACCATTTGGAGCCTTTCTCAGTAGTGGTACTACTGGCAATTTGGGTGGGTGGGGCAGTTTATTGGGCAGCTTGTCTTGAGTACTGCAGGATGTTTAGCATCCCTGCACCATAGACACAAAATGCTCAGAGCACTACCCAAACATTGTGACATCTAGAAATGTCCCAAACAGGAAGCCAGGGGGTAGTCCTGGTAGAAAAACCGCTGGAGACATTTGCAAGTCACGTAAGTGAACTTGGACTTCATTCTGTGAGTACTAAAGGTACTGAAATGTGGCCAAGGGAGGTTCAAAGTCAGATTTGTATTTTCATTAGATCACAACTAAAAACTATTGGAAGGACAGATTTAAAGGTCTAGGAACTTCTTGGAAGATGAAAGGGCGAGGACTTGATTATTGACTAGATAATTGGGGCCAAGGAAGTATCATTAAGGATGACCCTGGGAAAATGTTGCAGTTGAAAGAAAAGATGGACATAGGTTTTAAAAAGTCTTAGCTTTTCTAGGATTTGGGCAGGTAAAAGCTAAGTTGTTAGAGAGACTTGATTTTCATCATCCCCATCTGCCTACTCCTTTCTCATTAGGGACCATGTTTCAAAATGTCAGGAAGACAATATGACACCCTTAAAAAAAGGTCATTGTACTCCTACCTACAAACCTTTAGCTTTTTCCCCTTGCTTCTGATGTAGTGTTCCAAAGACCAAATGTTCAGTGTGGCTCTACAGGACATATCAACTGAAATCTACCACCTCTTTCCCGTCACTGCAGGGTTCTAGGGGAAGACTCAAGAAGCTGTAGGCAGGAAAGTTACATCGTGTGTAGATGCCAGTCCTGAGCACCTAGTATCTGGGTATCCTCAAGACTATGAGGGAGGGGAAGTAGACAGGAGTTGGGTAGCTTTACCAACTGCATTTTTACATGCCAGGATAGTCTTGATTTCTGATTGAAGCTTTGTGAAGCCTATAATTTGAAACATCTGGCAGAACTGTGTGTGCTTACTCTATTGATTTTGGCTCATTTCTTCAATTTAACAAGATCGTCCTGAATTTTAATATTGTCATCCAAAGCATTAGCAGTGTCTCCCAGAACTGCATTTTCTGTGGATTGATTAGTGTATTCATCACATGATCCTCTGAGTTATCAATAGAAAATATGGAGCAGGATTGGCCCCAGGATGGTTCCTTATCAACTGTCTGCAATTGCTGCTCTCATTTTGACATCAAACTATTAACAGGTTGTTGGTGTTCAATATACTTAACTGACATTATACTCTTCTAGTTCTGTCTAATCCATACGCATAGAATTCTTCTGAGAATGCTTTGTGAAACAATTTCTAATGCTCATGGAAAATCAAATATGTACACTGCACTTCTGTAAAGAATATTTCTCCTCTGTTAAAAGAGGGCATTTGCAGTTTGCCTTAGCTATGGTCAAGGTATAGAATGTGAAATATGTGTGACTCCCATCTGTAGGGAGTATGACACACTAAAAGAATTTAAATTGTTTCCCTTTTTCTCTAATTTTAATTATAGTACCTAATGCAACTTTCCTAAGAAAAAATTTCTTCTTACACTTTTAAAAAGCTGAATGTGGTCCTGCCATTGACAAATGGTGACTTAATAAATACTATATAGTTACATAAATGAAAAAGGGTATGAGAACTTGGTTTCTCGCACATGAATCAGTGAAGTGTGGGGGAACGCAAGTCATACCTTCCTCAGCCATTATCACTGAATGTTTCCAGTTGTGTACAAAATGGTTTCTGGTCCCAGGTTTCCTTTCCCCTCTTGTTCTACAAAGAATAACGATTTTTTTTTTTTTGTACTAGAGGTCAGACTCAGAACCTCACACTTGCCAGGCAGGCGCAGTGCTGCTGAGCTACATCCCAGCCCAAGAATAACAAGTTTTTAAAAACTCATCCTGGTGGGGCACGGTGGCAGAATTTTAGTCTCAGCATTCTGGGAGGCTGTTGCAGGTGGATTTCTAGTTTGAGGCCAGACTGGACAATTTAGTGAGAACTTTTATCAAAATAAAAGTAACTTTAAAAAGGGATGGAGATGGGATGGAGATAGCTCAGTGTGAAGGCTGTGTTTAATTCCCAGAACCACCAAAAAAAATTGCATCCTGTTCCATTTCACTGCCCAGAATCACTTAGTGATTTCCTATATCTTCAACACCAAATTCAAAGTGCCTTGGCTTAAGCACAATGCCCTTTCTGCCCTCTGCCTGCCCCCTCTTCTCTCTCCAGCTGTGGTCCATAGCCCAGGCTATGGGCACCACCAGGATTTTATAGAAATACAGGTGAATCTCAGGCCCACTGCAGACCTCCTGTGTCAGAATCTGTGTTTTAACATCTGTGAGTGATTTGTGTGCACGTTAATGTTTGAGGGAAGCTGCCTTACCTTGTATTTTTCTAGCCTTATACTCTCACACCACTCTGCACACTCCATGTGACTTTTTCATTTTAATCTATGTGTCACATGTTTGTTCCTTCTTGAAGATCCTCGATTTTTTGGAGTGCTGCTTTGGTGCTCATGAATTTAAGGTGCTTTGTCATGGAAATACCTTATTTCTCCATCAATTTTGAAAGATAGTTTTGCAGGATATATCAGTCTGGGTTGGAAGTTGTTTTCTTTTGGGGCCTGAAACATTTCACTCCAGGCTTACCTGGCTTTTAAGGTTTGTGTTGAGAAATCTGCTGTAATTCTAATGGCTTTACCTTTAGAAGTTATTTGTTGCTTTTCTCTAACAGCTTTTAAGAGTCTGTTGGACTTCTGGGCCTTTGACTATGATGTGTTGTGGAGAGATTATTTTTTGATTGGGGTTATGTAGGATTCTATATGGCTCACTTATCTGTATTTTCTATCTTTTACAACCTTTTAAATGTTTCACTCGATCTTTGCATTTTCTTAGTTTCCTTTGAACATTTGACTGTCCTTTAGCTTTTGTGGCTGCTCTCCAAAATGCCTCCTGATGCAAATTTCCACAGTTTTCTATTTCATGCTTGTCAGAGAGCTTATCAATTCTGCCTCCCCCACACCCACAGATATCTCTCACTTCCTGCTCTACACCACATGGATTGTTCTTCAGGCCTGCTACACAGCAGTTGTTCTGGGACTTCCCTTTAACACAGTGGATTTCACTGCCTCTGCACAGTGGTCTAACCTGAAGAGAGGTAAGAACTGCTCATACCTAGGTTATATTTCCAGAGTTCCTGCTGTTTTGTGGTCAGGGCTTCAGAGTTTAGTTTTGTTTTTTTTCATTGCTTAAAAAAATTTTTTTTATTACATAAAGGTACATAATATTTATTATGTACATTTATATTCCTTGTAGGGAGCTGGAAGTTGGAGCATGTATATAACACATCTTTAGTCTTTTTTTCATCCTCTTCTATCCCTCTTCCCTCCATCTCCTGATTCCCTTCCCATTTGAGAAAGATACTACTTCTTAATATCTTTTATTTTTATATTTACTTACATTTTAGGCTTCTGGTATAGGAGAAACCATGTGATATTCAAGCTTGTGTGTCTGATTTACCTCATTTAATATTATGGTCTCACAGTGCATCTGTTTTCCTACAAATGATTCAAGTTTATCTTTATGGCAGAGTAGTACTCCACTGTGTGTAAATACTACATTTTCTTTATCCATTCATCTGTTGATGGACATGTAGGCCATTTCCAAGATTTAACTATTATGAATTGTGCTGCTCTAAACATGGGTATGCATGTATAACTGTAAAATGACATCTTTCAGTGTTTTAAAAGCTCCCCAGGCAATCCTAATGTGCAGCCAAGGTTGAGAATCACTGCTTAGCAGTCATCCTGGGAATTCTTTTTATTGCCTGCTTATCTTCAGTCCCCTGATTTCTGGGTCTCATTTCTTCCATTTTCTTCCCTTATTTCTTTGTTTTGGTGAAGCATATTATTTTGTATCTTACCAAAAGAAGATGTATGAAAGGTAAACATGTTGGGGACCTTCTATATCTGAAACTATATTTAGCCCTCACATTTTGTTTGTGACTTAATTGTTAACTATTCCAAATTGGAAATAACCTTCAGACTTTTAAAAGCACTGCTCTTCCTACATGAGTACTGGTTCCTTCCTAAGACACCAAGGGCCATCTGAATTTCAGTTCTTATATGATGATTTTTCCTTACTTCTCCTGGAAATGTTTTAATATCATCTTTTCTTTTTTTCGGACATCTTGTGATGATGTTGCTTAGTCTAAGGGTCTTGTGGCTTAATGTAAGGGACTTCTTTATTCATCTTCAATCTGAAAACTCATCTCTAGTTCTAGATGAGTTTCTTGTATGATTCCTTTGATTTGTTTACCTTCATTTTCTCTTTATGGAATTCCCATTACTCAAACCCTAGGCTACTTGGATGTATCATCATTTTTCTTTTAAGTGTTTTTCTTCTCTAATTTATCTTTGATTACTTTTTTTCTACTTTCTGACATATTTTCTTCACTTCAGCTTCTAAGAATTTTACTGATTTGGCTTTTTTTGTGGGGAAGGGACTTTTTTTTTTTTAATTTCCAAGATAATGTATCACCTCAAGCCAGGTGTGGAGGCACATGCCAGTAATCCCAATTACTCAGGAGGTAGGATGATCACAAGTTCCAGGCTAGCCTAGGCAAGCTAGTGAGACCCTGTTTCAAAGTAAAATTTAAACATAAGGGTACGAATAACTCAGTAGTAGCATGCTTGCATGGCACGTGCAAGGTCCTCTGGGTTCAATCCTCAGTACCAAGGAGAAAAAAACGGAAAAAATGTGTGTGTGTATGCACATGCATGTACAGGCACGCATAGATGAGAGGGCAGAGGGGAGAGCAAAGCCAAGGAAAAACTTCACACGGGGGCCCAGAGCCTCCTCATCTGGAGACTCTCAGATCAGTATACAGGATTTTATGCAATCCTTTCTCACTCAGCCTGGTATTTTACCACTGCTACTATTCTACATCTGGTTTGTCTCGGTTAGTTTTGCAGAGTATGCGCTTTTGATTTCCTATTGGAGTTGGAAAAACTAGCACTTGAATTTTCAGGGCAGAAACAGGCACACGGGGTAAACGGCTTCTATTGAGCTTTTCAAATAATTCCTTCTGTCATTTTCTGTCTTTCTTCGAGCCTGGTGCATCCATTTCCTGGGTTCACATCGTGCTCTGTGAGGGAAATTGGCTTCCCCTGGGTGTCCTCTGTCCCTTGCCAGCAAGTCCTCAGGTTTCTTCCTTTCCTGTCTGTGCTGTGCCCCTTACCATCTCTTCATTCTCCTTGTCTTCATAGATTCCATGTGTGAATACAGATGTCTCTTGGTTTCTGAAGATAGTTTGTTTGTTTTGTTTCCTCTTCTGCTTAGGATAAATTTTGAGAGACTAGAACAAAGCATCTTTGCTGCAGCATCTTGAAAGGACAACTCAATGATTGTACATGGGCTGAATTGTGTCTGCCCACTCCCATCCCAAATGTTTGTGTTGAAGCCCTATCCCCCAGCACCTCAGAATGTGACCTTATTTGGAAATAGGATCTTCACAAAGGTAATGAAGTTAAAATGTTAATCAAGCTAGGATGGCTTCGAGTCCAATATGAAAGGAGAAGTTTGGACATAGACACATGTAAAAAAGAAAGATGATGGAAGAAACATAGAGTGAAGTCAATACTTTTCAAGTCAAGGAGAAAGAGCTAGAATAGGTATTTCCTTCACAGTCCTCAAGAAACAACTAGTCCTGAAGACACCTTGATGTTGGATGTCTAGTCTCCAGAAGCATGAGATAGTAAGTCCTATTCCTTAAGCTACCAGTCTGTAGTACTCTGTTATGGAAGCCCAGCAAACTCACAATTTGTTGTTTATATGATGTCCTTCCCTTCTTAGTCTGACTCCTACTTATTCTCTGAAACACAACTTAGTGTCACCTACTTAGAGATGTCCGTAGTCCAGTTTAATCAAATATCCTCCTTTATGGCTTCCTGTGTCAACAGTTTTCATGCTATAGTACTAGAATCATTAGATTTCTTGTCTGACTTCTCCGTGAGGCTATTGTGCTTGAGGTCTGGGATCACGTCTTGATAATGGTGCTTGTACATAGGAGGCTTAAATATTGTCCATTGAATGGATACATCATAAGCATAGCATCGAGGAGGATGAATAAAAGTGTGCTTTAGTTGAATGGCAAAAATTTAGCAACAGTATATTTAATGCTTGAATAATTATCTGAATACAGTCACTTAGACATTCCTGATATTAAGAACTAAGAAAAATGCACATCAAAAGTTCTTTCCCCCTCTATTATTTTTTAAAAGAAACCCCCCCCCCCCGCCCCATGCTGCCCAAGGATCTCAGCTGGGTAAGCATATTTTAGTATTGCAAGTAACTTTGAACTCTCCATAGCTAAGGTATCACAAGACTTCCAAGTTTCTGTGGCCTTTTATATGGTACCTTTTATATCTAATAACCATTTCACTTCTCAGCCAAGCTAAGATCTATATTCTGATAAAAGAACAAGGTGGTGAGTTTAAAAGGAAGGCATTCAAATAGAATTTAGGTTATTTGCTCAAATCATAATTTTTCTTTAACTATATACTTTACTCAACCTTTTTATTTCTTAAATAGAAACTGTCTTCCTCCTTCCATTCCTTCTTTCTTTCCTTTCTTCCTTGCTTCCTGGAACTTATAAGGAATAATTATGATGAAGACTAGCCTTTGCTAATATAAAAAGAAAGGGTTATCAGAGAGCCACTTTGTACCTTCCATGGCTTATCACAGTTGCCCTGTGTTTGGAACAGAGATGAGAGAAAGTCATAGTATGTAGGTTTACCTGTCTGATGTGATAGGCTTTGGATAGACATGAGCTTTCTGAATACATGAAGCTCTGCTATCTTTACTGGTACTGCTACAGATGATACAATTCCAAAAGCTTTTCTCCTTCTCTGGAAAGTGGTTCTTACTGTTTGATGGTATATGGGTTTTTATAGTGACAGGAATGGGGGCATGAACTAAGAAGTACTTGAGAAAAATTATAGTAAGGGAAAAGGGGAGAACCAGCCTCCATAAGCTTTATGGATTATTAGTCCAGTGAACAACCTGAAATATGTAGCCCGCTGCTCTGATGCTGCTGAGAGTTTTATTGAACTCCCTAAGGAATTTCCTAAGCATTAGGTTATCAGGCTGGCATCTGCTTTGTGGAGGTTGGGCTACAATCTCTGAAGGAAAAAACATGCATGACAAATGAACAGAATCCAGATGCACCTCTACTCACGATGGGGTTATGTCCCAGTAAACCCATCAGAAGTAGAAAATATCATAGGTTGGAATGCATTTAATAGACCTGACCTCAACATCCTAGCTTAGCAACACAGCAAACTGTACAGTGTCTGTTGTTTATCTTCATGACTGTGTGCGTGTTGAGAGCTGTGGGTCACTGCCACTGATCAGTGTCTAGAAATGGTTTTTTACTTCATATCCCTAGCTTGTGAAAAGATCAAAAGTTTGAAATATGTTTGTACTGAATGTGAATCACTTTGTTATCATCATAAAGTTTAAAACTCATTAGTTGAGCCTTATAACTCAGGGACCACCTGTAATTGAAATCTTATTTCAGAATATGAGGTCACTAGGCCAATGAGTGGGACCCAGCTGGGGTGAGTCAGAAAGACTGATGTTCATCCTACCTGAGGTACTGACTCTCCTACTGCTCCCGTGCTACTGTATAGGCTTTGTTTTTCCTCTCAGAAATAGAACTGTGTTTCAGGTACCAATTAGGGATGCAAGGACACAGAAAGAAATGCATCGAGGGAATTATATGGTATCGTTCACAAGCTGATAAGTTTAATAGGATACCACTAATGATCAGTGGACATGTCACTATCTCCCAAAGATAGTGCTACTATCTCTTGTGTCTGATAGGAACTGATCAGCTAGTTTGGAATATATTTGAAAATATCTTTATTTTCAAGAGGAATAAATTATAGTGGTTATCTCTGAGAGGAAATTTTTAAAACTTAATTAAACAAATATTTGAATCATCCTTTGAAATTGCTGGATGATTGTGTTTACACTAGTCTTCTTTTTATGTATCCCAAGGGACATCTTTGGGCATATTCATAAGTCAATCAATAAGCAAGTGTGTTTGAAAGGCTTAGTGTAGGTTTTGCTGAGTTATTAGCACCAGTCTCATAGTAGACAGTTTGGCGTAGTGTGGTGACACTTTTTCCTATAGAATTTTGCCCCTTGTACCTTTACAGCTCAGTGTTCTCTAAGGTAGGGAGAAAAATTGCAAAAGATAAAGGATGAGCATCATTTTGAAGAATTTCTGAGCAGAAATATTTAGATAGGTAAAAATCTTGAAAAAATAAATGCATTGGCAAAATGTGAGTTCTGGGTATATTTTATGAGTATGGTGGTGGTTTCTTTTAGTCAAAACTTCTCATGGCATCTGGCCCCATAGCAGGCTGCACTCTGTTGGCCATAGTTGGAGCCAGAAGTTCATGGTGATGATAAAGCACATGTGAATTTGTGATCTGCAAAACAAAACCAGACCAACATCGCTCTCACATTTAAACCAAATATAACAGATGGTGGCCAGAGAATAACAGGATGAATAACAAAGTAGGGATATAAATTTATGAAAATGACTTAAGTATTCACCTGAAAATAGTTAAGCACATACAATGTAATGTTAAAAATGTGCTACTCATGTGTGCAAATATGAGACATTCCAGATATTTTGAGCAATGAGAATCAATGTTGTGAATGCAGAGCCTCCTAAATGCTTAAGGGCTAATCCTCATCACAATATGAAATTTGTGGTATGGTCATTGAATATATTGCCTGTTGTGATTTGACAGTCATACTTGCCTTTGATATATGGATCAGAAAGGGCCAGATGCTCCTCAGGATGAGATGATGAGAAAGACCAGTGGGTAGCTCCAAGATGACACTTTGTTCCAGATTCTTTAAATGAGCAATATTATGGTCTCTAACTAGCTGAATAACTTACATTCTTATTTTCTAACTTTTCTTTTTGCCGTATTGGTGGTTGATAAATCCTGTTAAAATTTCTTCCAGAATGTCTCTCAAAACCCCTCCCTTCCCTTCCTCCCTCTCTCCCTTCTTCCTTCTTTCTTTCCATCCTACCTTTCTCTCCCTTTATTTTCTTGTGTGTGGGTATGGCATTGGAGATTAAAATCAGGGCCTTTGCATTGAGCTACAGTCCCAGACATTTTTTAATATTTTATTTGACACAGGTGTTGCTAAGTTGCCAAGGCTGGGCTCTAACTTGCTGTTTCCCTGGTTCAGCCTCCCATAGTGCTGAAATTACAGGCATGCACCATGATGCCCAGCTCAAAACCTATTTCTTCAAGTATGCAATTCACTAGAATTCTTTCATTTTGATTTCCTTGATTTAATTTTTCCCTTATGTCTATGCCTTACAAGGATATCTATTACAAAAATTTGTTTAAAACTCTTATTATGAAGTATAAGATTGGGCCTGAAGTATAAGTACTTATTGTTGTTGGTATAATTTGATCCTTTAGAGTGCTACCCTCCTCCCCAAGGAAAGTGGCCAGCCTCTTCCAGGCTCATCCTTCATCCAGCATCCAGTATAAATTACTACTATGTAAATGATAAGAATCATGAAACCTTTTTATGCCTTACTTCGTTTTGTAAAAAACAAAGATCTTTTTGTTTTGACAAAGTCTTCCTCAGAAATCTATAGTTAAATACGTAAGTTACAGTAAGGTTGTAGTAATGAATAAATAGAAGCTAAATCTTATATACATTAATTTTGTATTTTCAATAGTATCAATCAGTTGATGTGAAAGTATTTTTGTATGTGAGCTTCTGACTTAATATCAAGACCTGAGGTAGTTAGCTACTAAAGAGAATGTTGTGATGTTAGTTACAGACATGACTTCTTTTAAAATAACTTCCAGTGCATTTTAAATGGTGCTTTATAAAGTTTTGTGTATGTATTTGAGATATGAAAACCATTAAATGGTACAGCAAAGGATTTAATTTTGAAGTTAAGCTGTTTAACAGTGAAAATTAAGTATTTTATTTCTGAAGCTTATTTTTACTCTAGAGTTAGACAAATATTGATACATATAGGTACATATTTTCTAGTCATTGAATATATTTTATTATGTATACTTTTACATAATTATTTCCCTTATTACAGTAGCTATCAGCAAAATGAATAGCTTTAGTTTACAGATAATTCAACTTTTAGGGAGTTTCTAACAGTGGAATATACAAGGACGTGTACCCATCTGTTCTATCATATTTTTGTTTTTCTCCCTCTTTGCTCAGTCTGTTCTTGGGAAATGTCCACTATAGGCATTCCCTTATGGGTAGAATCTGCTATTTCTTATCATTTTAGTAATTTACCTTAAAAAAAACAAGAGGACTGTGTTTATGGTAAGAAGACACAAAACATAACGTTTATATCATGTATGTGTTCATTCCATTCATTCAACAGATAAGTATTGAATGCCTGTTATAGAGTAATTCAAAGGTAGATCATTTTGTTAAATTGAAGTGGCCACATATTTATTTTGTTCTATGTGACTCTGACTTTCATGTTCTATTACTTTGGCTTGTGAGGACAATAGGTTTTTTTCTTTAAGGTTAACCATGCAGTATTTTACACTTGATCCAGTTTTCTCTTCTAGAAATTTACATGTAATTTCTTTTCTCCTCTATACCTTCAGTATATTCTTCTACATTAGCTATTTCCTCTTTGTCAGTAAGTATGCTCACTTGTACCATTCTAAAGTAAATAAGCCAACTAATTCCTTTCTTGAGCCTGCTATCTTCAAAGAAACTGCTTTTTCCACCTCTACAAAATTTAAAGGAAGACAAAGGTAATCTTACTTTAACCACTTCTTTATTACCCACATCATCCTTAATTCCTCATGATATGGTTTATATTCACAGATGCTCTTACTGAAATTGCTCTCTAAAGGTAATATAGCTTCTGAATATACAACTCAATGATCTTTTTGGCAATACCTATGTCTCTGTAACTCTAGAACACTATCTAATACCATTTTAAGGCTTTTTTATTTTGTATTTTAACTATTCTGGTTGATCTCTCTCAATAATCTATTCTGTCAGCATGCATGTACTAAGTTTTTATGTTCTGATCCTTGTTCAAGATACTGGAGCTGCAAGTTAAAACAGAGTAAGTGTGTGGGAGGATGGGATGATGAGGAAAGGGATGGGGAAAAGTTGACCATAGGATACTAAGTTACAGTCAGGTAGAAGCAAGAAGTTCTGGTGTGCTATTGCATAGTAGGGTAACTACAGATAGAAGCAATGTGCTGTATATTTCAGAAAGCTAGAGGAAATAATTTTGAATATTTTCACCATAAAGAGAAAGATAAATGTTTGAGAAATAGATATGTTTAAGTTGATTTAAACATTCCACAATGTCCATGTGTATAGAGACTTCAAATGACAACTTATAAATATGTACGATTTTTATGTTTTTCTGTATCAGTTAAAATTTAAAAAAAGGAAATAGGTACTTCTTTCACTTACTAGAAAGCATCAACAAAATAAATTAATAATAATTAAAATAAGAACAATATAGAAAAGATCTCAGCCCTCCTGACATTTACATTTTAATGGAAGAGATAGGCAACTAAAAGGAGACTAAGAAATAATACATTGTACTTTTTCTTTTATAACAATTCAATACTTTTTACAGCAATTTCATGCTGTAAGGAAGTAATTATGTGTTGTGGTGACTTCAAGGTGGTGTATCAAATATTATTTATTGTTACTTTTCTTCTACAACCCTGATCTTTTCTCCAAGCATCCATCATATCTTGAAGGGCCTGTGTTTCAAGAGAGATGAAAGTCCAGCCCCAGGTGTTCAATTCCAAATGATCTCACTGCTCCATTCTCCTTGACTGTGATTGTTTCCACCATGGGTGTGTGCTGTACTTTTGATCAGTGAAACTAAGCCAAACCCTGCCTTTCAGTATGAATTTTTAGCATTATTTTTCTTTAGTATGTGTTTGAAGTACATAATGATTACATTCATTGTGGGCTTAACATTTTTTTTTAATCCCCTTCCCCTGGACTTCTCTAACTCTTTTTCTCTTCATAGCTTACTCCCCTTCCTTTGTGCAAAAGTTCTATCTCCATGTTTCATATTATCTATCTTTTATTTTGCCTTTTATTTATACTTTGGGTCTCTCAGTATGAAGTTTTATTAATTTGGAGTACTGTGTTCTTCCCATTTAATGATTTTTCACCTTGATGTCTTTCTGTTTTGTTTGATTCTAATATTTCCTGTACCCATTTTTTTCTTTTTTGGGGAGGTAGCATTTATGTGGTATTTTCTCTTTGCATCACTTAATTTTAACCCCTCTGTATCACTGGCTTAAAGTAGATTTCTAGTAAAAAAAAAAAAATTGATTTACCTTTTACCCAGTTTCATAGTATCTTTTGATAGATAGATTTGATATGTTCTCATTTATTACAGTTACTAGTGTATTTGCACATACTTGTGTTCTTGCCACATAATTTACTTTTTATTAACTATGTGTTCTTTATTTTTCGGTTTTGTTGCATTTTCTGTTCTATTTGTTTTTCTTCCTTTTCTATTACAAGAAATTTTGCAATGTTTCTGTTTCTGTTTTTATTCTTGCATATCTTTGGATGGCTCTCTCAATTTGCAAATACATATATCTCTTTGGTTTCCCTTTTTCCCTTTTATGTTTATTCCTCTATGGTTCTGCTTGCTATTTCTGCTTGCTATCTATCAAATGCGTTTCAGATATTCTAGATCTCTTCTCCATCTCTATTGTTTCTTGTACTTCCTGTCTTTTTTCATTTCATTCTGGGAGAAAACTTTCGCTAGGTCATCCTGCTCACTAGGTTTTAAAAAAAAAACTGCACTGTGCTTATTTGGCACAAATGTTGAATTTGTTACTTTTCCATAGCACTATCTGGTTTTTGAGTACAGTATTCTTTCTTATCTCTCCACTGACGGTAACTATTCAAACATTAAAGCTTTCTGTTTGATATCTTAACTATTTTTTTCTACTTAAATTTCTATCTTCCATGAATTTGTTTCCCAAATGTTTGCTGATTCTTGCTCATCTTCTCATGCTTGTTTGCATGTCCTGCTGAGAGAGGTATGCATGCAGAAGCTTTTTTTGTTCTCCTGTGGTCAGTGGGTACCTAGGACATCTCCCTGTTACTCTGAGCCCAGCCACACCCCCATTTCCTGCTTACCAGTGGGCGATGTCAGTGCTGCCTGTTGTATAGTACAAGTTATGGGGGGAAAAAGACCCCTGTCTCCTGCATGCTCTTCCCGGTCCTTTCTCCAGCTGGCCATCCATCTCAGCCTCTTTCTAGAGCTCACTGGAAGTATCACTGACTCAGGTCTACTTTATTCTGCATACATATTTTTCCTTGTAATTTAGCCTGTCTCCTTTTTGCCTTTTAGGAGTTTCTTAATCTCCTACAGGCTGATTGCACTTACTGATTTTTGCATGGCCACTGATTTTATAGTCATTGAGAAGGTAAAAAGCAAAAAAAATAAAAATAAAAAATAATCAGGAACTACTCAAACTATGAGGTGACAAAATCATTATTATCATTGTCATCTGTTTTCAGAGAAAGAAAATTATAACTTTGCAATCCATTCAATACTTAAAAAGTGAATTAAGCATCCAATCCAAAATTTAAAATAAGAACAATAAGTGACAGTGAAAGAGAAGTAATTAAGATAAGAACAGAAATTAATAAAACTTGAAGAAAAAGCTGTTTTAAAAATCCAGCCACTTATTCTTTAATAAAGTCAACAAAATGAATAGATCCACAGCAAATCTAATCAGAAAGAGATTAATAAAAACACAAATATATAATATTAGACAATAGGGGCTAGAACCATAGATTTGGAAAAGATTAAATTTATATCACTACAGGTAATACTGTGCTGATAAATGAAAATCTGAATTCAATGAATGATTTTCTAGGAAAATATAACTAAAATGACCAAAGCATTAAAATATATAAAAACTAAAGAAAATGCAGGTCCTTTGGAAACTTTTCTGAGAAAAGCCCAACAGGCTGAACTTGGTTAATTTTAGAAGCAAGTCTTACTGAATTTTCAAGGAGCAGATTTTTTCCTCTTCATGCTTTACAAATTGTTGCAAAGCATGGAAAAAGTTAAAACACTTTAGAATTTTATTTAACTATCATCCCCATGATGTCACACCCTGATGAAAGAAGCATATGCACATATCTTATAATGAGATAAAATGATACATATTAACATCTGAAAGAAAATATGACCAATAGAATTTTTCTCTCAAATAGTAATTTGCCAGGGCAGAGTAGGGGTTACTGTAGAAATGGAACATTAGAACTTATTATACTTTATCACTGCAATAGGATAACTCATGAGAAAAAGACATTTGCTTATCTCTTTAGTTATATAAGAAGGCATTGATATACTTCTGTTATCAATTTTTTAAAAACCCTCTTTGGGGACCTAGAAAAATAGAGATTTTATTAATAATTCCTATAGCCCTCCAAACCAATAACTAACATTATCTTTAGGGAAAATTTTGGAACAGTGAAAAGCATAAAGATACTTGCACCTCCTACCATTAATCATATTGTTCTAGAAATTCTAATCTAGTGCTTTTCAATGATACTCAATTGAATATATATTTTTTGGGGGGGGGGTACCGGGGATCGAACTCGGGTCCTTGTGCTTGCAAGGCAGGCGGCAGAACCACTGAGCTAAATCCCCGGCCCTCAGTTGAATATGTTTTTAAGACTAAAACACAAAAACATTCCATATTGCATGGAATGAGATTTAGAAATTATTTTGGCTAACTTAGTAAGAAAGTAATAAAATTTTAAAAGAACTTTTCTAATTATTGGAAATAAGTTATTTATGGATGAAAACAATTTGCCTGTACAATCCAAGGGAATCATCTGAAACATTAGAAACAATGGCATTCAATAAAAGACAGTGGTTATAAAACAAATGCATAAAATCAACTTTCTCAAATACCAGCAAAAAAATAATTAGAAAATATAATGGAATACAAAAAGATCTCATCAAAAAGTAGACAAAAATTACTCAGTAGCTAAAAAACATAAAAGTAAACTTTCCTGTAATCCATAAAAGTCAATTTGAATAAAGCAGAGATGGGTAGTGTTCCTGAGTAGTAAAAATCAATATTGCAATAACTATGGTTCCATCTAAATTAATTTGTGAGTTTAATGTACTTGCAATGAAAATTCCAATGGAATTTGAGGTAATTTGAAAAATGTTTTCTAAATTTCAACTGGAGAGATAATCATGAAATTAAAAGCCTTAGAAAATATGAATAACAGTTTGAGTTTTATCTCAGGGCAAGGAATTAATATAGTGATTAATATAGTATACCACACACACAAGTACTGTGACTGGCGAGGGGATGACCTGAAAGGCTCTTTAACAATAACAAATTCTAAAGAGTTTTCTAAAAGAAAAAGTATTAAATCTAAAAGATACATAGTTGTTCTGAGAAAATAATCAGAAATTCATACAAGAATCACTATATGAAGAAACATTAAATGAAGTTAATGAAAAAATTGAAACAATTTGTTCAGTGAAGGCTTTGGAGTTGAGATACTATGCAGCAGTAACTGTCTTAATATCATAGGAATATACTCATATCTATGAAAATGAAAGAGACTATAAAAGAGTGCAGGTAAATTATAAAACCTTCTTCTTGTTCTTACTGTACTTTGTGCAAATTACTTCGTCTCTCTGAGCCTCATCTGTTATGGCTTTTTTTTTTTTTGGTATCAGGAATCGAACTCGGGTCCTTGCACAGCAGATGGTGAAACCACTGAGTTAAATTCCCGGCCCTCATCTGTTATGTTTGATAGTGATGTTGTTTGTCTCGTGACGGTGTTTCCGGGATCAAGATGAGAGAAAGCGTGTAGAGAGTTTATCCTAAAGCCTGGCACATGAGGAGCCTGAAAATGTGACCCAAAGTGCTAAGAAACTATAAGCTATGTGTTTAAATAGGAAGCAAATATACTGACACATTAAAGGAGCTTACTTCTGGGTGGGGGGGAATTATGAGTCATTATTTTGTTTTCCTTTATAGTTTCTATGTTTTCCACAGTAAATAATAACTTAGAAAGAAAGATTTTTTTTTTTAAGGATAGAAGAAAGTTGATAGGAGATATTTAGAGGTAGAGGAGAGATCTGTGAATTTAAAGATTATTGTAGCTGGAGTCCACTTAGATCAAAATGACAACCAACAATAGCTAGTAAGAGGGGAAGATACATTATTTATGCTATTTTTCTTAACTGTACTACCCTCATTAGTATTTATTTCCTTTGATTTGATTGGGCTCCTTTTAACTTTTGAGAGTAGTTCCTACTTTTTCTCCTCATTCTTGCTAGTGAAGGCCATCACTGCAGGGAGCCCCTCAGAACTGGGACATCTTTAACACAGCCTCCATCTCCTGAAAGCTCTTCTGTATTAAACAATATTCAAAGGCAGAAGTGTTTTTGTTTTGTTTTTCTTTTTGTGGTCCTGAAAATTGAACTCGGGTCTTTTTAATGAGCTACATTCCCAGCTCTTTTTATTTTATATTTTGAGACAGGGCTCACAGTCACTGAGTTGTCAATGCTGGGATCAAACTTGGAATCCTCCTGCCTCAGCCTCCCAGAGTGCTGGGATTACAGGTGTGCACCACCATGCCAGGCTCAAAGGCAGGAGTTCTTAACCTTCCATGACCTCAGCCCTCCTGCTTCCTCTGTTCTTTCCTTCTTGTTGGATTGAGAAAGCATCCTCTGGGAGAAATCTGTCAGCCAGGCAATGGCACTTTAATGTTTTACATGAAACAGCCAGGCTGAACCATGTCAACACATGCCCCAGTGGGATTCAGACATGATTTTAAAATGGCCTGCTCTTCTTCAATTACCACACTGCAGCGTGGCTTTGAAACATGACTCTCACTCTAGCCTCATCAAGTTTCTCAAACCATTAGCTTTGTACAGGCCTGTCTGTGGTGACCCCCTTTGATAGAACAGGGCACTGCTGAGAAAGTGAAGCCTGGAGACCTGATCTTCACAACCTCTAGCTGGAAATGGTAACCCTTCTACTTCCTGCTGTTAGCATGGACTCCAAGCCTGATCCTTCATGCCATCCTGCACCTCCCCAGCAGAGCACTCTCCCTAGCATGCCAGGCAGTGGCACTGAGTGCAGCAGCACCCTCATTCACCATGAGCTACTTGCCCAGTGTTCACAGGATGTCCTATTCTTGGAATCTCCAAGATGGTGTTTTGTTTATTGTATCTCTGACATGCCTTCTTCACATGGACCCCTGTCTGGATGTCGTGAGTCATGTGGCACAGTGATAAGATGTGCTTCTTCTCTGGAGAGCTTTTGTGGATACACTTGGCATGTTGAACACCTGTTTCTCTTGTTACATCTGTCCCTTTATATTCTCACATCATTGTTTGAACTTGTGTCTTACATCTTTTTGCTTTGTAGCATAGTTGTTTCTGGGTCTGCCTCCCTCATTACACTGTGATTCCCTTCAGAGTGGAGCTGTGTATCTGAACCTTTGGCATGGAACTGGGTGTCTGGAAAGTGATTAGTGCTTAAGAATTATGTATCATATGGGACAGGCCTGACAGTATCTCAGATGTTGTGTATCATCTCCTCCTGCTTACAATGTTTTGATTTTCTTTATGTACCAAGCTCTGTCCTTGGAACAAGAACAGTATTTGTCCAACTAGATACTGCACATTTATGTGAGAACCCAGTAAATGAACCAAGAATATGCTTATAAGGCATGCAGACACATCCTCAGGGGTTGTCAGTTCAGCAGAACAAATAATTGAAATTATCTCTTCAGGCACCAAAGAAAAATCAGCCTCTTCCTAGTAAATGCACTTTGCTAGTTATAGGATAATAATCCTGAGGTGGTGATGCTAGCACCTTCCCTTCTGCCATTTGGAACAATGCTCTTGCGTAGTGATGCTTCATCAGCTCCCCATCCCAGTTTCCTGCCAGGTCTTTATCTCTTGTCCCTGCGCTTTCCTCTGTAATAGGGTGGTGCGTGTAGATCTCTTCCCTTCCTTTTTTCTTCCTCCCTAAGCAATTCTTAGCTTCACCGTAGCGTCTTCCTCTTTTACACCTCTAAATTTTAAAAAACTATGTTGTGTTTTTATTTTTGCAATACTGGGAAATGAACCCAGGATCTTTGCACTGAGCTACATCCCAGCTCTTTTTATTTTTTATTCTGAGACAGGGTCTTGCTAAGTCACTAAGTTTCTCAGGCTGAGCTTAAACTCACAATCCTCTTGGCCCAGCCTCCCAGAGTACTGGAATAACAAGCATGTGCCACAATACCCAGTTTAAAAACTGTATTGTTTGAAATTTCTAAATAAAGGAAAACAAAAGGAACAGAATTGTCCTCCCACATGAATAATAAATCTGTTGATATAAAGCTTTCTTCCTGACAATTCACCCTTCAAGTTCCCCTATCCAGTGATAATTATAGTTAATATTTTCTTGTGTATTTTTCAAAGTCTTTAAAATATTATATATATCAGCATATAAAAACTGAAATTGATATACAGTATTTTTATTTATATAGATGGGCCCCAAATAAGTGCTCTGGACTAATCCCTTGTCACTTAATGTATCTCCACAGACCCCTCTCCCTCAATAGCTACCTTAGTCTTTGTAACTATTTTGAAATATTCCATTGTGTGGATGGTCTAATTTGTTCCTTATTGGTAGGCATTAAGATTTTTCTCCTGAACATTTACAGTTTCAATAATAAAAGTGTAAATCTCCACATATGAGTACATATACCTTTGAACTTTTCTGCAGAGGAAATGTACATTTTATGTCTTGACAGTTATTGCTAAATTGTTCTCCAAAAACTAAATTAGCTTTTCACTAATTTAGAAATTCATCCAAAGTGTTCATACCTGATTCTGTCAAATTTTTCTGGTTTTAGTCAATATGATAGAAAATTTTTATCTCATAGTTTTGATTTATATTTCTTTGAGCAAAAATGATTACTATTTTGAATTTATAGGTAGTCTATAGTTTATCTGTGAACTGCCTATCCTGTCTTTTGGCTCTTTTTCTGCTTGGTTAATCTCTTTTCCTTGTTGGTTGTGTGAGATCTTTAGCTATTTCCACAGACCTCAATCTAAAATAATCAACAAGCCACTGAGTCTCAAGTCAGTGTGTTTTAATCTTCTGCACAGGACTATGATTAGGTATTTTTCTCACTTCTTTATGGGTTTCTTTTCTCTAGAATATAAACAGAGCTAAGATCTCATCTGTCTTGTTCTTGGAGAAATGAGTTAATGAATATGAAAAGAATTAGAATTCCTTAACATTTGAGCTTATGTATGTTCTGCTAATACTGTTAAGTGTGAATGGGTTCTATCGTTCTGGATGTGCTCATGTGAGCATGTTGGATGCATCCTGAAGAAGATGACTAGATACAAAAAATTTAATCCCCAATATTTATTTTGCTGTTAGTAAGCTATTTAGCTCTAGGCAAGCTACTGAAACTATATGATTCTATTTCCTTACCTGCAAAACAAGCATAATATTTTTCTTTCATTAGCAAATAGTAGATTGCTTACCTCCCAACCTTTGAGAATTATTGTATTAAGTAACAGAATTCCAGTAAAATTTTTAATTAAAAATATTAGGGTCTCTTGGTTAAACATTGCACTTTAAAAATATTTTATTTGCTTATCTCTAGTACCTCTCTCCCTATATCCTGCAACAACAACAACAAAAAGATGATAGAAGTATTTTTTTTTAAGGTATAAGCTTAAAAGAACAAAATATAGACAAGGAGATGGTAACAAGAGGGGGATATCAGCAAAATTTTTGAAGTTGAAATGTAGTCAGCAGTAACTGACTTAGTGAAACAGGAAAAGCCAGAACTTATTTGCAAGAAGGACTAAGAGAGAGGTTATTAAAATTCAGGAACTGCAAGCACCTGGCACCCCTGAGGCTAGAGTTGAAAAAGGAAGATGGAGCTAGATTGAGAGCCTAAAGGAGGAGCTGTAGACTAGAAGAGCCCCCCCCCACACACACACTGAGTATTTATTAAAAGGAAAGTTTTCAGAATGATGACAGGATATACTAGAGGGGAAGTTTGGGTTGAAAATAGTAATACTTTTTTTTCTTAGTAAGAATTTTTAAAATAATACTATTAAAATTAATAAATGGAATACACATGCTATTAAGAAGGACATAATTTTGACAAGACTGCCCAGGAATTCAAAGTAGTTGGTCAGGCAAGGGAGAGGACAGGAGTTGGTTTTATTTTAGTATAAACTATAGCAATATTAATAAATAATACTGAAATTTTTAGACTTTTAAAGCTAAAAACATATATTAAAGTGATACAAAAATAAAAGATTTTATGCCTTTATGGAAAAGGGGGAACCTGGCACAAGGCTTGGTATCTACTTCTTAATAAATGTTTGCTGAATGGAAATTATTCAGTTATTTTGAAAACTGTCTAGTTTTCTATTGTTGTTGCTGTGTAGAAATTAAGATTAAATAATGTACTTAAGAGACTGATGAGCAATCAAATTATTTCAAATATCACATTGTAGGAAATAAGTCCTTTATTGTGCAAACTGTGGAACACTAGATGGCCTTTGAAGAAATAAAAAAAAAGTCAATCTGAATTTTGAGTTCTTTTATACTTTTCAGCAGGAAGTTGTGGAGGGGAAGGGTGCCACCACCATTCACTGCTCTGTATTGTCAAGATGTGACACTGTTTTTTCTACCAGAAAATCTCTCTGATTCAAACACCAATTTATGATTTGGGCTTGATACTTTCTTTTTTCTTTTTCCTGTCATTAAAATGGAACTGAAAGTCAATCTGCCTCAAGGTAAACAACTGGTTATTAGAGAAACCCTGACACTTAGTCCTTTGGTATGACTGTAAACATAGTCAATGACTCTGGAAGAAGTTGCCTCTTCTGAGAAGATATTAGGATGTTGCAAGCTAGATATTAGTAATGATATAGTAATGTGATAGATATAGTAATGTGACCTATATGAAGCAAAATATCCCTTTCAGGGACCCCAAAGTTCTGCTAGTTTGGGAAGTAACTGATAATGGGTGAATGCTTATTTTCCAGGAACAAGCATGCTTTACTGAGTTGAATATTTATTTGTAAGTTGCTATGAATTTAATAGGAAAAAGTGCTAGAAAAATACCAAGAAATAGTATTGTGTGATACCCTCAAAGGAACTAATTTGATTTGTTTGTCTTTGTAAGATGTTGATGAGTTTGAGTCACATTGTATTTTCCTCCCTGTATCTTGTACCTCTTGGTCTAATTTGTTGACCACGCATGTTGGTTTTTTAATCTAATTTTACATTCATAGAGCCATTCTGTTTGACTAAGCCACAATTATTTTTGCTACTTATTTATATAAAAAAATAATTTCGCATCTGAAGAGTACTTAAGTGAAGGTTTCAAAAGTGAAATATTGCACCAGCTAAGATTAAATATTTAATTGATTAGGGTGTCTCCTGTACAACCATGTTCATTGAAAACCATATTTTAAAACTTTCATTGTTCCTAGAATAAATTACCGGAACCTATACAACAACCACATGAAGAAGAAAAAGCCAAAATCCATCAACCTGAGCACAAGAGGTATAACTGGTTAATAAAATAAGCATCTTTGGTAGAATCAATTACTTATAAAGTTTTGCAGTGTTTTGGGAAAACACTACAGTAATAATATTAAATATAGTTTCGGAATCCATATTACCTTTTAGTCTTTGTTATTGGGTTATGGTGTATATACTTGTATGTGGTAAACCAACTGTTATATACATATATATATATATGTATGTATATACTCATGTATACATATACGTCCCACAATATCTTATTTTTTTCTATAAATATATATTTACATTAGAAAACTGAATCATGCTCTTTAGCTATATGCTTATTTAGGTTACATTTAATTTGCCATCTGTGGGAAAGAACCTTATAATCCTTTGAGATGATGCTTTAATATTTGTAGACTACTTTAGAATATTGAATTAGTACTGATGCCAAATACCAATACTTGAATACAAAAGCTCAAACAAAAACTCATTAAAGTTATTTCATATCGATTCATACACTAGGGGAAAAAATTTCAAAACAGAACCAGTAAGTGATTTTTTTATAGTGTAAGTACTCTCTAGCTTATTGGTGATATCAGAACTAAGTACGTGAGAGTACCCAGTAAAATCTTGCATCGATGATGGGGGAGTGCTCATGGCCGCCATATTGTCTGGCACTGTTATGCTGGGATTCTCCTGGGAGGCACTAGGTTATTAGAGTTCATGAGAAGGTGGAGTGTGGGGGTTAGTGGTGTCTGAGTGTCTTAGAAAAACTTAATATAAGTACAAATCCTTCTTTTGAAAGTGAATAACCTCCTTATATATTTAATCTTCCTGCTATCATTCAGTGTCCTTTTGAGGTGTGGTGAATTCATTTTATAAACGAGAGACTAAAAGACATTCAGTAGAGGCTCCTAGCTCTGATGGTATCACTCACTGTGGATGGTTGCTCATGTGCTTTTGATGGGACAACGCTGCCTCCTTATTCTAGTCAAAGTAGTTTCAAATGTGAATTTGTGTTTTTCTCTGATATAAGGAAATATCAAAACTTTGAGATATTGGTTAGGCTGTTTTATTGGGTAAGGTGAGAGGGGCACTTATTGTTCCCTAGTTATTATAAAGTAGGTTGTAAATTATTTAGTCCTTTTTATTGGTTTTTTTCAACTGTCTTTTTGTTTTGTTTTTGAGACAAGGTCTTGCTATGTAGCTTGGGCTGGCCTTGCACTAACTATGTATCCCAGGCTGGCTTCAAACTTGTGGCAGTTTTCCTGCCCCAGCCTTCCAAGTTCTGGGGTTACAGGCATGTGCCACCACACTCAGCTCTCATTTTGACTTTTGAAGACTTTCTGTTAAAAAAAACAAAAAAAAACCCCCCTGTGACTATATTTATGTAGCCCTGGTTACTAGTACTAGCCTATTATGTATTTCTCTGGATTTCTGAGGATAAATTGGATTCAGAAGGCTTAAATGTCTTGTTTTTTTTTTTTTTTTTTGGTGCCTGGGGATCAAACTTGGGTCCTTGCATTTGTGCAGGAGGCGGTGAAACCACTGAGCTAAATCCCCGGCCCTTAAATATCTTAAAGATAGTGATGTGTCACATTGATAGGCTCCATTGGTAATAAGTTAATCTTTAATAGGACCTAATAAATGCATAAATTATTTGATTACAGGTGGAAAAAGTTATTATTTTTGCTATAGGAATCTTGGCCCTCAATCTTTAAATTTATTTCCATACCACCGAATACTATTGGTGGGGAAGTTTATTTTCTATACCTTATTTTCTCTTTTATTGATTCTAGTTAAATGTAGAAAGAACCAAATTTAATCCATGAGGAAATTTCTCTGAATAATAAACTCATTAATCAGTTTTGAAATAAGATCATCTTTAAACCCTTATTTTATGTTCATAATCAATTTTGAAGAGAGCCTACATTTGTATTACCCTTGAAGTTTACAGGGAGCTTTCCCATAGTATCATATGAGACTATTCATTCCATAAACTCTTAATGAATAAAATAGCCATGTCAATTCTTACTCAGGGCAACAGCACAAGCTATACAGTATGTGTGTAGGAAACATAAATTAGGTGTTCTCTAGGGCATACTTTCATTGGAGTTGAAAAGACAATATTCTTTCTTCTGTTTAAAAGTTCGCATAGCAGAGCCCTCAACCCTGAGATTTATAACAGAAAACTTGTGGGATTCCTCAGTGAATCCTGAAATGAGTCCTGTAATGAGCTTGAGCCTGAACCTGACCCTGACCCAGTCCCAGTGTAACTATTTGAGCAAGAGAAGACAAGTAGAAACTCCAGAGAGAACTGATGGAATATGGGGATCAAAAGCTTAAAAGGATCTGTGTTACAATTGAACAAAATTGATTTATTGAAACTTGAACCCCCTCTAAATGTATCTGAATTTAGCCCTAGTAGAAAACCGAGGACACAAGTTTAACAGCAATAAAATATATCTGCCATATAAAAAGTAAACAAACGTAAACTGGAATACCACTCTCCCCCATTTGGATTCTTGATAGGAACTGAGAGAAGCAACCTCTTTACTACCTGTTAGCTCTTGTTGACCCATAATATAGTGGACAGGACATTGTAGGATACTCCTAAAGCATAAGGAGAACTCAGCAACTCAGATCTTCTAAGGAACTGATGCTCTAAATTGAAGGAATTGCCTTATTTCATGACAATCAAGAAAGAGAGAGCAGTTGACAATAAGATGATGTGCATTTCACACTCACCAGCAATGGAGTTTTCACAGTGCAGCTCCTGTCATGGCAGCAGGGATGTACCTGGAAGACTCATTCATTTGATAAGTACATTAGGGCACACTCTGCCAAGGCTTTGTTCTAGGTAATGAGAATGGCGTACATAAGGTCAAAAAGGTACCTGACCACTGTAGATAGTATAATCTGGAAAAAAAGAAACCGAAGTGAAAAATTAAACACCAAGATTATTTGAGATGGTGGTAAGTACTATATGGACTAAATCAAAGGATATGATGATAAGGGAGAGACTGGAGGTGACAGATGACTAAAGAAAACTGTGCATGGTGGCACATGCCTGTGATCTCAGAATTCTGAGAGGTGGAGGCAAGAGGAGGGCAAGTTCAAGTCCAGGGCAACTTAGTGACATAGTGAGACCTCCCTGTAAACATAAAAAATTAAAAATAGAAAAGGGCTGTGAATGTAGCTCAACACAAAGATCCTGGGTTCAATCCCCACTACTAGAAGGGAAAATAAAAGGCCTCACTGAAGAGCTAAGATCAAAGGACAAGGAAGAGCCAAGAACACAGAAAGTGGGAGCAGAAAGTGGTCCCTGGATGGTCCTTTATCAGGGAAAAGAAGAAATGCAAAGGATTTCACATGGGAATGACATTGGACTTTGAGACCCAAATGATTGGACTACAGTAAGTGAGGAAGAGAATACTGTACAATGAGGTAAGAAAGGTAGGCAGTAGCAAGGCCATATGATGTTGCAAAAGCCAGCGATTTTATTTTCAGACCAATGGGAAATTATGGGAGGTTTTTAAGCAAAAGGAAGGCAATATCTCATGGGTAATTTTGAGAGGTTGCTGTGAAGAGAATGAATTTGAAGCTGGGAGTGGAGCAGTAGCCAGGAAAGGCAACAGTGATCAGAACTAGAATGGTGTTCATGGAAAGAATTGGGTAAAGTCAGGCTGTGTTGAGTAGGTAAAATAGACAAGATCTGGAGTGATTTGGTTGTGGGGTAGGGCATGTGGGAATGCTGAGGGAAAGCTCCTCTCTATCACTGACAGACTGGTTGAAAGTGGCCCCAAGCATACAGGTAGCCTGCAGTGCTCTTGTTTATATTGCTAAAGGGGGGTTGGTTCAGTTTTTTCTTAATATTCAGGTCTGCAGCTCAGTAGATACTGTTCAGCCTGCTTACTGAGCAGGTCAGAAAAGGTGACTTACACAGTAAGCTCTGCAGTCAACCAGCTGACCAGAATATGGCACATGGCTGGATTTCATGGTGAGAGGGGAAAAAACTCCGTCAAAGCTGAGAGGGACCCTGATGGGACTTGGAGTTGTGGAGAAATAGCAACTCAATAACCCAGAGGTCAAAACAAGTCAAAACACAGCTGGCTTATTGGCTACCAGTAAGTAAGTACAGCCAGTCAGCCTCCAACCTTTGACCAGCCATTATTGTTTTTCAAAGTCCCCAAGTATCTGTTGATGACTTATAGCCACTCACCATGACCAAATTCTTCTAGCTGTCATGACTGAAAGGAAGCTACTGTGTCTGATTGCCATATTCTCTTCCTTCCAGAAATGTATGTTGAGTGGCTGCTATGTGCCAGGCACTATGTGTCTGCCTTGAAGAAGCCCATAGTCTTATTTGCACAATTCCTAAGTAATCTGTTGCTAGTTCTCTAGCTTCCAAACGCCTAACTCCCCTCAGCCATCCATAGGCAACTTGGAGCATGATGCTGCCTTTAATTTATATTTTTAACATTAAAAATTATAATATGAAACATATGGAACAGTCCATACAGCAAATATTTACAATATTAAATTAAAAAATGAAACTCCAGGTAGCCAACCCCTCAGATAAACTACAGTTGATCCTCCGTGTCTGTTGGTTCCACATCCATGGATTCAATCAACTGTGCACTGAAAATATTTGAAAAGAGTATTGTCTGTCACGAATGTGGACAGACATTTTCCCTTGTTATGATTCCCTAAACAATACAGTATAACAGATCTTAACATAGCACTCACACTGTATTAAGTATTAGAAGTAATCTAGAAATGATTTGAAGTATATTGGAGGATGAGCATAGGGTATATGCAAATACTATGTCATTTTCTATGTCATTTTCATAGATTTCAGCATTAGTAGGTACCATGGTGGTGGGGTGTCCTGGAACCACTCCCCTGTGAATCTTGGGAGATGACTTTCTGACCATTACACTAAATGTAGTCCTTCTATCTTGACTTTTGTGAAATTTTCAGGATTTCTGAAATTGGTTGTTGTGGTTATGTCAGAGTGTCTGGGAAAGAAGTACTCATTCCTTTTTAAAAAATTTTTAGTGTATGTTTGCAAAACCTAATAATTGCATTCATTTTGGCATATTACATCATGGCCAATTTTACTCCCCTCTTCTTCCCTAGGTCCAGTCCTTGTTTTGAAAGTTTGAGAGGGCCTCTCTTCTGATATTTCACTTTTCCCGTACTCGCTTCCCATTTTCCTTCTGATTTCATTGATGAGTGTTTACTTGAGCAAGACCTGCAATAAAGCACAGAATATGTGGGAATGATGTCTTTCTTGTAAAAATAGTACCATCTTCTGTTCTGGTCCCTGCTGAAGCTTTATTTCTCAGTCTCTGGGGTTTGTGGCTCTGAGGGGTGCAGTTGTTTGTGTGACCAAGGCTTTTTGCTGACGTGGTGGAAGATGGGTGAGTGAAACCTTGAAGTTAAGAATTCAAGCTTGAGCCATGACTGGCACCAGCTCCAGTAAAGGACCATTCCCAGCGTGCCATGTGGGGAATGTGAAAAGACATTTCTGTAGATTTCTTCTAAGCTGAAGTGAGGCAGCAATCCCCACAGTCAGTTCATACAGCACATTAGCTTCTCAAAAGTCTCTTAGCCCTGCAGCAAGCTTTCTACTTACACACATTTTTCATTGTTTTAAAGGGTAAATAATGCTTTTCTGGACCGACTCCAAGGCAAAAGTCAACCAGGTGGCCTCCAGCAGTCTAGAGGCTATTGGAATACGAATAGTGGTAACAGCTGGGTGAGTTTTTTTTCTTTTCTCTTAAAAGAAATTATCTTTCCAAAATGAAAAATAAAAACAATGAGAATTTTTAAAATATGTTGTAGCCTTCTCCCCAGATATTATTTTTTTGGTGTGCTGCTCAGCTGTACAATGGGCAGTCAGCCAGCGTGATTACTGTAAATTCCACAGAAGCTTCTGAGAGAGTGAGAGAGAGCGAGAGCAGCCTGATTTCAGTCCTGGCCAATCACAATAAAAAATGACACCTGCCCTTTGTTCTAGCATGATTGCCTGGACTGTAAGGCTTTTTATCACCCTTTGTCCAGACCTATGACAAAAATAAATGAACATTATTTTTTTAGACGATTTTTAATGAAATATAGTTATAAAATAGCATGCATTCTTCTTCAGTAATATATTCCTTTCTGTGAAACTAGCACTAGCACATCAAAGAAACTAATATTTAATTTTTTATTAAAAAATGATTTTTTAAAAAACCCTAAAGCAAAAGGTACTTTTTGAAAATGAAATGTTCTTATGTATTTCTGTGAAGAAAATTTTGTAACTGTATTGTAATAGTATGTGATATATTTTGTGTGCATAATAATATATTAAAAAATAATTTGAAACTAGCACCAAACCAGAAAAAAAAATCAAAGCTTCAAAATGTGTGATTGTGAGGACCACAACATGAGTAGAATCAAAACTACAGTGAGTTTAATGGTTTAATTGAAGTCCAACTGCATATGTGCTTACTCTAAAATATATATATATATATATAGAGAGAGAGAGAGAGAGAGAGAGAGAGAGATAGAGAGAGAGAGAGAGAGAGAATAGTAATCTTTAAACTGGTAAAATCCATCTGGGTATGGTGACACACACCTGTAATTCCAGCTATTTAGGAGGTTGATGCAGGAGGATCATAAGTTTGAAGCCAGCTTGTGTACCTTAGCAAGATCCTGCCTCAAAAATAAAAAAGAAATGGAGATGTGGTTCAGTTAATGTAGGGTACTTGCCTAGCAAAGGTGAGGCCCTAGCTTCAGTCTACAGGACCCCAGTAAACAAACAGGTGAAATCTAGCAAAATAATCACCCATTTGCTAACCTGAAAACTCTGGAGTAGATCACACTTTAATACATACTTGAGGGCCATAAGATCATTTTAGAGAAGTTACTGTATTAGAAATCTTATTCATATGTTTCCTGAAAGGCATCTAGTAGTTAAAATTGAAGATGGATTTTATGAATGTATACATATTTAAAATACCTGAACATAAGCAAATTTGCAGAGACTGTATTCTGGATATGTCTACTTTATTGATAATGCAAATTTATTAGCTTTGCTGTGACATTCAGAATAGGATAACATGAAAAAAAGAAAATAATTGAAAGAGTATTTTTGTGTTGTATGAAACAATATACACAGTATTATCCATGAAAATATGTGGGTAGGAGTCATATGGAAAATGGAGCATTTTGAAGACATTGTCCAGATTCATATAACTTAGTTGTGAAATTACTTTAGAATTCAGATTTTGTTTAGGACTGGGAAACTCACTGTAGATTTGTCATTTCTCCTCTACTTAACATCTTCTAAAATTTGTAAAATACCTACAATTGAGAGAAAGATGATAGAAGAATACAAAGGTGCATAGCATAGTATTCAGCTAAGGAAATGAGAATTCAACAAGCTGGCTCACCAGTGGCTCTTGGTCAGCCTCAGAGAGTGAGCTACAAATCTTTGTTTAGACTCCTTGACAGATAAGAGAGAGGACTACTGTTTTCTCCTAATGTAATGGTGAAGATGACCTGGGGAAATGTTTTTAATAGGATAGGCAACCCTAAAGTTGGATTGATTCTTCCTTTACTTGAAAGAAGCAGTGACGGAAGGGTGAGAATTGGATTTCGGTTCCTGCTTTTCCTTGTGGACCAGTTCTATCTCTTCTACCTATGGGATACTTTGTTCCAATAATATGTCCCCTCTCTCCAGAATTATCAGATGCTCCATCTCAACTAGAAAATTCCCATCAGCTTAAAAACTATAAATTCTACTAGCCTCTTTCACTTTTGCTCCTACCCTATTTCTTTGTTTGCCATGATAGCAAAACTTTAAGAGATGTCTATCTTTGTTCTAATTTCTTTCCTTCTACTTTTTTCTTAAACCCATTCCAATCAGTTTTAGACTCAGTCTAAAATATAAATGTTCTTTTCATGGTCACTAATCATGCGCATATTTCAAAATCCAGTGGTTACTTTCCATCTTTGTGTTTGGCCTATCAGCACCACTTTCTTTGTTTTTAAAAATATTTTTCTTGGTTTCTAGGGCACTATATTCTCTGGGATTTCTACATATCTCATTGGCCATTTCTTTTAATTCTCCTTTGTGAATCCTCTGCAATTGCCTGTACTCTTCAACAATGGAATGTCCCAGGGATCCACTTTTTTTAAAAAAAAATTTTGCTTCATTAATATCTTAGTGGCCTCATTCATTCTAATGAAATTGAATACCTTCTATATGCTTATGGCTCCCAAATTACTATTTCCATTCTAAACCTCTTCTTTCAAACTCCAGACTTGCACATCCGGTTGTCTGCCCAGCATCTGTACTTGGGTGTGTCGCAGATATTTTAACTTTAACATGTCTAAAACTTAATTTTTTATTCCTTCCAACCCAGTGCTCTATCTGCTCTTTTCCATCTTTCCATGTAATACTACACAATCCTTCTCTAACATCACCTACAGCTAATCCATCAGCAAAACTTCTTGACTCTCTCTTCCAACTATATCCAATTTAATAGCTTCTTACCACCAGTGTTCATCCAGATCCTGCCAGTAATCTCTTTGTCTTAGCCATTTTTTCATCTCTGAGACTCAATAACTTAAAGAAGGAGAGGTTTATTTTGACTTACTTCCTTTTCTTCTCTCTCTCTCTCTTTTTTTTTTTTTTTTAGGTTCAGTTCATAGTGGTCTGACTCTAAGGCAGAAAGGGCATGGTGGAAGGGCTAGGGGAAGAAAGCTGCTCACCTCATGGCAGCTAGGAAAAGAAAGAGAAAGAAAGGAGTAGCTAGGGACAAATATACACCCTTCTAGGTTACACCCCCAGTGACCCACCTCCAACCAGGCCTCCTAACAGCACATTTGGCTACTGTACTCATCAATGGACAAATCTACTGATGAATATAGCACCGTCAATATCCAATCACTTTCCACAGATGAGTATTTTGGAGGATATTTTAGATCCAAACCATAGTACTCCCCAATAATTTTCTTGCTTCCATTCTTACCACCTGGATCTGTTCTCAGTAGGAGAGAGACTGAAGTCAGATACTTTCACTCCTCTGCCCCAAACCCTTCAATGGTTCCCGTAACTTGAAGTAGAAGCCTCAAAGAAGAAGTCCTTACAGTGGCCTACCAGTGTCCTGCATGACGAAGACCCATGTCACACCCTGACTCTCTCCTACTATTATCTTCCTTACCAATGCTCTCTAGCTGCCCTACCTTTCCTGAAGTTCTTTGAAAACTTCAGACACTGGCTGCCCTCACCTTAGGGATCTTGTTCCCTTCATGTTCTTGTTCAAAAATATTCATTTGGTTTGTTCTCCTTCATGATCTTTCTTAAATTCCACCATCTCATCAGGATTGTCTTGGCCATCCTATTTTAAGGCTGCCATCTGTGCCCTCCTCTGGCTCTTACAGTCCTCTTCCCAGGATCCACTTCCTTTTTCTATGGCACCCTTCCACTTCTGATGTGCTTTTCTAACATATTTTACTTGTATGTTTTGTTAACTGTTTATTCTTAATCTCTCCCCATGGTGATGAATGTTCCACAGTGATAGGTCCCTTTGATTGTTTTGCTCACTGATATATTCCAAGCATAAAATAATGACTGGAAACTTACAGCACACATAAGGAACAAGTGGTTGTGATTGAAAATCATGAACACAAATAGATTTAACCAAGACATTTGATATACTAAAATAATTAAATACTGTATTTAAAATCATTAGGTATAGAATATTTGATGAAATAAAAATTGGATTTGGCATAATAGCAAAACTAAGGAACAAATGAAAACTATAGTGCTCTGAGAAAGGAGGTTGAATAGGATATCAGAAAATGGAAAGACATCCCTTGTTCCTGGATAGGCAGAAAAAATATAGTCAAAGCGGCTATACTTCTGAAACTGTTACACAGATTTAACATAGTCCCAATCAAAATATCAATAGCATTCCTTACAAAACTAGAGAAAGCAATCCTAAAATTCATATGGACCCAAATGATACCTAGAATAGCAAAAGCAATTCTGGGAACCAAGGGCAAGACAGGAGGCATTGTGATCACTGACTTAAAGTTATACTACAAAGCTATACAGATAAAAACAGCATGGTATTAGTAAAAAAACAAACAACAACAACAAAACAAATATGTGGGTCAGTAGAACACAATACAGGATGCAGAAATAAGTCAAAGAACACTCAGATACTTTATCTTTGACAAAGTGGCCAAATCCTTTTGCTGGAGGAAAGATAGCCTCTTTATCAAATGGTTTTCCAACTGGCTATATACATACTGATGATTGAAACTAGACCCATATCTCTCACCATGCACTAAACTAAAATGAAAATGGATCAAAGGTTTAAACATTAGAACAGAAAGACTTAATCTACTGGGAGACAAAGCAGGTAAAACATTTGAAGACATAGGTGTAAACAAAGATTTTCTTTCTTTTTTTTCCTTTTTCTTTTTCGATACTGGGGTCAAACTCAGGACCTTGCCCTTGCAAGGCAGGTGTGGCACCACTGAGCTAAATCCCCGGCAACAAAGACTTTCTGAATAGAACCCCAGTTGCACAAGAGCTAATACCAAAAATTAACAAATGGGGTCACATAAAAATACAAGCTTCTGCACAGCGATGGAAACCACCAGTGGAGTGAAGGAGTGAAGAGACAACCTACAGAATGGGAAAACAATTTTGCTAGCTACTCCTGAGACAAGACTAATATCTAGAATATATACAGAACACAAGAAAAGTAGACACCTCCAAATTAAAAGATATAATAAAAAATGAGCATTTGAAATGAATAAACACTTCTCAGATGAAGTACTATGACCAATAAATATATGAAAAAAAGTTCAGCATCACCAGACATTCAAGAAATGCAAATTGAAACAACACTGAGATTTTCTCTCATTCTAGAAAGAATGGCTATCATCAAGAAATTAAGCAATAGCAAATGCTGGTGAGGTTATGAGGAGTGTAAAGATCCCCTCCTCATTGTTGATAAGAGTGTAAACTGATACAATTACTGTGGAAATCCTCAGAAATCTAAAACTAGAAGTTCCATTTGACACAGCTATTCCCCTTCTAGGTATAATCCTGAAAGAGTTAAAGACATCATATCACCTGTGTTTATAGCAGCACAGTTCATAATAGCTGAGTTTTGGAAGCAGCCTGTATCTCCATCATCAAATGATTTCATTCATTTGATGATGAATGAATACAATAGAGAATGATGATGAATACAATAGAGAAAATTGGGTATTTATACACAATAGAGTACTACTCTGCCATAAAGAAGAATAAACTTGAGTCATTTGTAGGAAAATAGACAATCTTTGAGACCATAATGTTGTGATGTAAATCAGATACACAAGCTTAAATATCACATAATTTCTCTTACATGAGAAACTCAATACTGAATATAAGTGAAGTGCAATTTAAAAGACAAATAATAGGAAAAAAGAGAAAAAAAGTTTTTGTAATCCAGCATGGACAATGTTTCTAAAAGTATACTTTGATTTAGTATAATTGTCTTATGCATTTTATACATTTTTTGGCTTATTAATCTGGTTGTTACTCTGTATGTGTGATAATTTATAAAGACTTACAAGATAAATAAATGAATCTGATGGTGGCATAAAAGGGAAGGTGGAATGGAAAGGGGAAAAAAAAGAATTTGAGATGTATTATGTACATGTACTGGTTCCCACAAGGAATGTAATCATTATGTACTGCAAATGTGTACTAAAAAAATGTTTTAAAAAGAAAGTAGAGGCTCCCAGAATGGGGGGGGGGGGGCTTCTGGGTCTCCTTGGTGCCACTCCCATCACAGAGGAGGGGGCTTCCTGGCCAGGCTGGCACTGCTCCCAGTGCAGAGAGGCAGGCTTCCAGGCCACTGTAACACAGCTCCCAGTGCAGAGGAGGGGGCTTCTGGGCCACCATGGCACTGATGATCCTGGCACAGAGGGGGAGGCTTCCAGGCCACCATAGCACAGCTCCCAGCACACAGGAGGTGAGCCATGGGGGCACCAGCAGCAGCACCCCTGCCCCATCAAAATAAGACACATAAACAAGTCTCAAAACCAGACTTCCAGATCACCTACAGCAACTCCAAAGAAAAATGACATGGAACACTGGCACTCAACCACCTGGACTCCATGAACTGGCAACAAAGGATCTGGAAAATATGAACATAATTTCTCAGATAACAGCAGAGATTGTGCCCATAGTGCAAGATATGATTAATAAATCTAGAGAGGAAACAGATTAAAAAAAATAGAGGAGCTGAGGAAAATGATGGAATCCCAACATAGGAAACAAATGGAATCCATAAAACAGATGCAAACAGATTTCCAGGAGATTAAAAATTCCATTTACACAGCAGAATGAGCCAATGTGAGGACAGAATTTTAGTTATAGAAGATAAGATTACAATTAGTGACCAGGAAAAGAAAAATTTTTTAAAAAATAGTAATGGACCAGAAGAAATCAATCCAGCAGCTGCTAGACAATGCAAAGAAGAATAACATAAAACTGATTGGAGTCAATGAAGAAACAGGAGAGTGTTCAGATGACATAAAAACCTATCCACAGAAGTGATGGCAGAAAACTTCCCAAGCAGGGGAAAAGAACTGGACATACAGATAAATGAGGCATATTGGACTCCAACTAGCCTTGATCAAAAAAAAAATCTACATATAGGCATATAATAGTTAAGATTCCAGAAACCCAACAGAAGAACAAAATTCTATAAGCACTGAGAGAAAAGAAACAAATCACATACAAAGAAAAGCCCATCAGAATCACAGCAGACTTCTCAATGCAAACACTCAAGGCACAATGAAAGCAGTCTTACGAGGGAAATTTATCGCAGTGAACACTCATATTAGGAAAACAGAGTGAGCCTGATTAAAGAGTCTGATACTGAACCTCAAGCTTCCAGAAAAAGAAGAGCAGGAGAAACCCGAAGCTCATATGAGGGAAGAAATTATAAAGATCAGAGCAGAAATCAATGCAATGGACACTAAGAGAACAATACAAAAAATCAATGAAGCCAAGAGTTGGTTCTTTGAAAAAATAAACAAAATTGCCAAACCTTTAGCCAACCTTATCAGAAAAAGGAAAGAAAAGGCCCAAGTCCATGCAATTATTAATGAAAAGTGTGAAATTACAATGGACCCAGCAGAAATCCAGAGGATCATCAATACCTACTTTGAGAACCTATATGCCAATAAGATGGAAAACGCAGAAGAAATGGACAGATTCATAGATACATATGAATTACCAAAGTTGAATGAAGACCTAAAAATTCTAAACGACCCAATATCAATCAATGAAATTGAAAAAGTAATCAAAAACTTACCAACTAAGAAAAGCCCAGGTCCTGATGGCTTCACTGCTGAATTCTACAAGTCTTTTAGAGAGGAACTACTGCCACTACTGTTTAAACTCTTCCGTGAAATTGAAAGAGAAGCAACACTCCCAAATTCATTCCTGGAAGCAAGCATCACCTTGATCGCCAAAGCAGAGAAAGAGCCAACTGAAAAAGAGAACCATAGGCCAATCTCACTAATGAATATAGATGCAAAAATCCTTATGAAGATACTGGCAAATAGAATGCAGAAAATCATCGAAAAGATCATACACCTTGACCATGTGAGATTCATCCCAGGGATTCAGGGATGGTTCAACATATGCAAATCAATCAATGTAATACACTATATCAATAGAGCCAAGGACAAAAACCATATGATCATCTCAATAGATGCAGAAAAAACATCTGACAAAATCCAACACGCATTTATGATAATAACGCTATGAAAAATTGGAATAAACGGTCTCTACCTCAATCTGATAAAAACCACCTATGAAAAACCAACAGCCAGTATCAAACTAAATCGTCAAAAACTGAAATCCTTCACACTAAGATCAGGAACAACACAAGGATGTTCACTATCACCACTCCTGTTCAATATAGTTTTGGAAACATTAGCCAGAGCAATTAGACAAGAGAAAAGGAATAAGGATAGGAAATGAAGATGTCAAATTGTCATTATTTGCAGATGACATGATACTCTACATAGAAGACAACAAGAACTCTACCAAAAGTCTCCTACACTTAATAATCAAAGTCAGTAAAGTAGCTGGATACAAAGTCAGCACACAAAAATCAATAGCTTTCCTCTACATGAACAATAGGCTCACTGAGAGAGAAATAAAGCAAACAATTCCTTTCACAATAGCATCCAAAAAACTGAAATACCTAAGAATCAACCTAACGAAAGAAATCAAAGACCTCTTCTCTGAAAACTATAGCACTCTGAAAAGAGAGATTGAAGAGGATATCAGAAAATGGAAAGACATCCCGTCCTCCTGGGTAGGAAGGATTAATATAGTGAAAATGGCCATACTTCCAAAACTGTTATATAGATTCAATGCAATTCCAATTGCAATCCCAGCAGCATATTTCATGGACCTTGAGAAAAGCAAAAATTCATTTGGAATAAAAAGAGACCCAGAATAGCAAAAGCAATTCTAGGTAACAGAGACATGGCAGAGGGTATTACAACTCCCAACTTGAAACTATACTACAGAGCTACTGTGATAAAAACAGCATAGTACTGGCAAAGAAACAGACTGGAGGACCAGTGGAACAGATTAGAAGATGCAGAAAAAGCGCCAGACACACCCAGCTCCCTTATCTTTGACAAAGGAACCAAACACCCTCACTGGAGGAAAGATAGCCTCTTTAATAAATGGTGCTGGAAAAATTGGGTTTCAACTTGCCAAAGATTAAAACTAGACCTATATCTCTCACCATGCACTAAACTAAAATAAAAATGGATTAAAGATCTAAATCTTAAAACAGAAACACTAAATCTGCTGGAAAAGTGGTGAGGAAGAGCTCTTGAAGACATTGGTGTAGGAAAAGATTTTATGAACAAAACCTCAGTTGCCCATGAACTAGCACAAACAATCAACAGATGGGATCTCTTCTTATTAAAAAGCTTCTGCAATGCAAGAGAAACCACCCACAGTGTGAAGAGACAACCCACAATGTGGGAAACAATTTTCACCTGCTATTCCTCAGACAAAGGTTTACTATCTAGAATCTGTAAAGAACTTAAAAAAAAAAAAAAAAATCAGACCTCCCAAATTTAAAGACCCAGTCCAAAAAATGGGCATCTGAAATTAACAGACATTTCTCAGAAGAAGTGGAAATAGCAAATAAACATATGAAAAAATGTTCAACATCACTGGTCATTCGAGAGATGTAAATGAAAACAATGCTGAGATTCCACCTCACCCCAGAAATAATGGCTGCTCTCATAACATCAACCAATAACAAATGCTGGTGGGACTGTGGGGAAAAAGGAACCCTGCTCCACTGCTGGTGGGAGTGTCGACTGGTGCAACCACTGTGGAAATCCATATGGAGATACCTCAAAGAACTAGGACTAGAGTTCCTATTTGACCTAGCCATTCCCCTGCTGAGTATCTTTCCCAAAGAATTAAAAGAATCATACCACAGTGATATATGTGCACCCATGTTCATAGCAGCACAGTTTGTAATAGCTAAAACTTGGAAGCAGCCAAAATGCCCATCAACTGGAGAATGGATAAGGAAAATTTGGTTTTTAAAAAGATAAAATGGAGTACTACTCAACCATCAAAAATGAGAAATTAGAGACATTTATAGCTAAATGGATGCACATTGAGGGGATACTCTTAAGTGAAATAAATAGGACACACATGTATAAATACCGAATAGTGTCTCTGGTATGAGAAACTGAAAGTGTAAATAAGGACTAAAAGGTATAATAGATAATGTGAAATAGGAAGAAAAGGGGCAAAGAGGAAGGGGAAGGAGGAGTGGAAGGGGAAAGGAGAGAAGGGAATGGAATTAATATGAGAAAATGAAAAAATGGAAACAGAGTCTTTGTAAATAGGGAGGGATGGGGGAGTTGAAGGGAGGGCAGGGGAAGGGGGAAAAATAAGAACCAAGAGAGATTATGTAAAGGTGCAAATTTCCAATGGTAAATGTCATTACATTGTATACCTAAAATATATCAATAAAATTAAATTGAAAAAAAAAGTTAAAAAAAATGAAATAGAATATCTAGATATAGACAATATAATCTTTGGTCCAGGGATTTGGCTCAGTTGTTCTGCTGTCTGCTTTCCAGGCACAAGGGCCCAAGTTCAATCCCTAGTACCAAAAAAAAAAAGAAAAATAAAATCTTTGAAATTAAACTCGTTGAATTTATTGTAATAAGAGATCCAAAAGAACTAAACCAAAATACCATTTTTAATCTATTTTTTAGTGAAAAAAAACCACCAAATATTAACAATATACTCTGTTTACAAAACTCTGGGTAAATAGGCTCCTTACATATTATTGGTAGAAATGCAAAATGATACATATATTATAAGTCACTAAATTTCTATGCTTGGCTCAAACTTGCAATCTTCCTGCCTCAGCTTCCCACAGGGCTAGGATTACAAGTATGCACCACCACACCCACCTCTCCACATCGAGTTTTAGTCTTCTGATAAAATAAAAGCCAGGCCTAGACGGATTTTTAGGAAAAGTTTAATACACTTTCAAAGAAAAAAATATCAAATATCTTTAACATTTGAAAGTGAAAAAAAATAAGAGTGTTCTCTAAAATGATTAAGCAAGTAAATGTATTTCTGAATTAAGAGAAAGACTGGAAAATACTTTTTTCACTCATAGACATAATTTTTTGTAGTATTGGAGATGGAATCCAGGGGCTTCACAGTGAACTACATCTCCAGCTCTTTTTTTTGTTTTTTGAGACAGGATCTTGCTAAGTTTTGCACACTGGGCTTGACCTCACAATCCTCCTATCTCAGCCTTCCAGAGTATTAGAATTATAGGTGTGTGCCACCAGATCCACCTAAAAAAAAAAAAAATCACAAAATTTGGAGGTTCAATAGCATTTAAAAAAAATTATTCTAGTAATCCAAACTTGGCTTATCACAAAACAAAATTTAAAACTACTGTGATAATTTACCTCATGAATTATAGAACTTCCCTATGAGCATCTCAACAGATATAAAGAAATCATTTGTTAAATTTTAATAATCTTTAAAAACTTCTAGCAAACTAGGAACAGCAAGGAAATTTCAACTACAGCATCAAAATTCCATGATAAAAATGCATCAAAATATTTCCTTTAAATCCAACATTGAATTGAAAAGGAAATAATTATAAATTGTATCAAAGATGATACAATTATCTGCATAGACCATCAAAGAGAATTTATAATCAAATTATTATTGTGAATAAGGGCTCTGCTATGTTGGTGGATGTGGGATCAATATATAAAATGTAACTTCATTTCTACACCTTTGGAATAGTAAACAAGAAGCATAATAAAAAGAGCCAACCAAAGATGCCAGAACTATATATAAAAGTGTGGTAGAAAGACATTAGGGAATAAATAAGTGGATGGTTATCCCTTATTAATGGATAAGGGTGAACTCTTAAGTAATCTATAGATTTAAATTATAATGAAAGCAAAGAACCAAAAATAGCTAACTTCTAAATATAAAGAGGCCTATAAAGAATCTTAATTAAGTATTTAATATACATGCAGGTGGCATCAGCAGCCTCAACCATTTCTGGAATTTTGATCTTTCCCAGAGAGGCAGAGCACATCCTTGGGGAAAATGGATTCTGTAACAAATGCTGTGGTGCTGTCAGACACCCACCTGAAATTCTGTCCTTTCCTGATACCATTCGTAAAAATCAACTTCAGTAAGATTAAAACTTAGAGAAGGAAGACTTTAAAGTTTGGAAGAAAAAGAGGCTATTTATAAAATTGAGCAAAGGATAGATTTTATAATACCGAAAGTATCAACCGAAAAGAAATATAGCTACATTAAAATTTAGAACGTCTATTTATCAAAGGAAAACATACAAAAGTCAGAAGAGAAGTCATGAGTTAAACCTTCATTCTTGATATGCAGTATTTTATAAATAACACAGGGACAAAAGTTGGTATAAAGGGTGTAAATGAGTACATCATTTATTTAGACATTAATAGATGAGGGTGGAGTGTCCCTGAGAAATGTGAGAATAGAGCTATGCCCCAAGTCACAGATGGAGTTTGGAAGAAATTTTGGAACTAGTACAAAGCAAAAGACAGAAAAGAAAAGGAGGAAAGCAGAAAAATATAAAACCATGAGAAACGCATGGAAAGAGACAATTGTGTCTTGAAATGTCATACACACACTTGAGCAGCAGGCCTCCGCTAAGTGGATGTTGGGTAAACAAATGGGACTGATCTTCATCCTCCAAATCATTTTAAATTGCAGCCATCTCCTGTCAGTATATACATCTATTTTTCAGTAATTTAAATTGCTTTTATATTTTAGAAATGTATTTTGATTTTCTAGAGTTCTCTTTTAGGCTTCATGAGGCCCTCCGAGAATGGAACACTTAAAATCTCTTTAAATGATATTTTCTTTGATAAGAGTGGGCAAGGCCTTTGGGGATGCTATGGAAACCCTAAATCATTTGTCTTCAAGGGCAGTTAAGCATTTCCTGTGACTGCTGAGGCAGCCTGAGTTTAGTTTTCCAGAGTGTTAGAAAAAAACAGCAGTTGTATGTATTCCAAGGGGAGTGTGGCGCCCAGCATTGCAGAGGACTTGATAAATTCTTGATCCTTTGCTCACACTGAAGGTGAGGACTCATTAGTCTGTCTCTCTGCCTTAAGATCCTCTTAAAAATCACCTTGCTGCCTCATCATACCATACAACTCCACTTGAACTCAATACATTTCCATTTAAATTGCTCTGCTCCACATTGTGTCCATCCTGTCCTTGCTGCAACTGTGGAAGTGGTAACAACATTGGTGAACTCTATTTGTTACCCATGTTAGCCTGTCCTACAAACACAGCCAATAAGCTGTTATTGGACAGCCATTACATTCTTGACAGGGACTGTGTTGTAAATCAAATGCAATGTGACTTGAAAATTAAACCATTCCAGTAGTACTTTAAATCATTAAAAAGTGCTCATTTTAGCCTGATGCAGTCTGACTATTCTTTGAAGGAACTTCATTTGGGACTACAAAGGCTTTGAATTTTATTTTGCTCCTTGTGGTAATTTTTGTTTTCTTTCTCTTTCAGGGTATATGAGAAATATTAATTTCTACCTGGTCTTCATCAACTGACCTGGAAAAAACCTCCTGAGATGCTTTTCCTTAATGTAATTTTGTTCAGCCTCACTGTTTTTTACCTTAGCTTCAACTGCCTACCCACTCAACTGAGCAGTTAGGGATGGTCAATTTCTCTGTCATTAGTTATGCATGTTTGCAGGCTCTGATTACTAAACTCATTTAATCTCTACTGCCTGAAAAATGTTACATTATTTTTATAATTGGTTTTGCCTCTTATTAGAATCATTAGAACAATGTTAATAAGATAGAAAAAGATGGAATCACTTGATAGTTTCAGGTTAGCGAGAATGCTGGGCGCTACAGGCTTCTTTATATAAGCAACTATTTCTAAGCTAATTCTCAGATCAGATTTGGGGAAGCTTTGGGGTCTTTTAGGTTTTTATCCCTACTTTCTTAATCTAGGCAACAAATATAACCAAAAGAAAAGTATTGTATACTCTATTATATGTGCTGCCAAAGCGAGCACAAGAAAAGTATTGTATACTCTATTAAAATTATAAATAAATTTTGAACTGCTATATAAATGGGCTGTTTTTATTTTTGGTGAAAAGCTCTTAGGTTTTTTTCTCTTCAGGAGTCTTATTTTAATATTTCTTTTTACATTCTATATAGATCAAATATAGTAAAATAATCACTGGTGAATCTTGGATCGTTGGTCTTTGTATTTATTGATATGGTCCCCTTGCTTTTCAGAGTGGGACAAATTATTTATAAAAATCAACCAGACACAAATGTAGACATTATATGTGGTTTGTAGGTGTATTGAAAACTTTTCTTTGTTTGATGCAACTTATTTCCCATTGCCAATTCAATAGGCTTTCCTGTTCAACTTCTGCGAGCTTGAACCAGGAATCACAATTCAGTTCCTGGGCCCCCTCCTTCCCTGTTGTATAGGGAAAGGGTCACTGTACATTTAATTTTAGCATAAAATTGAAGAACAAATCATTTATTTTACAGCTGGGCAGCCAACAATTTTCAGCATTAAGAGATCTTCTGTGTTACTAATTGCCCTGTTGAAATTAACTTTCCAAATCTCTTTATTCAAGGGAAATTGGGATTTGAAATTCTTGGGCCAGGACTCATGACTGGGGCAAGTGTGCCCTGCAGGAAGGGCCATGTTGGCTGGGGTGAGAGGGTGGCTGAGAACAGATGGTGTTTAGGCATTTTCTCTGGAATTATAAATGCACATATTCCTCGGTTCCCTGTACTCTGCCAGCTGAAGCTGTGTTAGTGCTGTTGACACTAATATAAAATGTTTGGTCCATTTGAAATCTTTGTTGTTGCCTTATATGGGGAAAACTAAATCCCTCAGCCTGTGTTGGAAACACGGCCAATCTGATTGTAAAAGTGTGGCAGTGGCAGGCATTTTACTTCTGTGGAAAGCAGCCATTGCAGCCCTACACCTGCCAGCCTGGCTACCTCACACTGATGTTTCAGTCTTTCTCTCTAGGCTTTCTGTTCTTCACTTGCTGCACCTTCCAGTGTGTAGCCGAGAGTAGGAGAAAGGGGTGCTTTCTTTCTCTGAAGGCACTCAGAAGTTTTTATTTCTCACACTTTTAGAGGCTGGAAGTCCAAAATCAAGGTGTCTGCAAGATTTGCTATCTGGTGAGAGGCCACGTTCAGGCCGGTAATGTTTTCCTGCTGTGTCCTCACATGGTAGAAGGAGCAAAGGGTATTTGTGGGGACTCTTGTACAAGGACACTAATTCTATCCTTGAGGCTTCTACCCCTGTGACCTAATCACCTTCCAGTGGCCTCATAATGCTGTCACCTTGGGGTATGGATTTCAGTGTATGAATTTTGGAGAGCATAATGGCATAGGGGTTTTGGTAAATGTAGTCAAATTACATTCTCAAAAGGTAGCACCAGTATTTATTACCACCAGATACAACAGTACGTTAGTTCCTTTACCCTACAGCGTAGTAGTGGTGATTTTAAAAATGTTATTAGTATGCTGGGTTAAAAATGTTATTGGAGAAGTTAACCCTTTTTCATTATGTTTACAAGCCATTGTTTATCTTTTAGGGAGAGTCGGGAGGTGAGAAGTGTGTGTAGCAGACATGTAAAAGACCTGTGTTAAGGTTTTATGTTGCCAATATTCTAATTTTATGTATCTTTTAACCTAGTTTTCTTTGATTTGATAATGAAGTTTGAAATATCTGTGCATTTGGATTCATCGTGTTTTTTTCCTTTGTGGTTTCTTCTTGGTATTATGGTGATAGATTTTTTAAATGCCTAGTGCCTTATCCTGACAAAACCAAAAGATGTCCCCTACTGATGGGCCTACTTATACAATACACAGAAAAAGAGTTCTACTTTCTTTTATAGCACAGGCCTGAGCAATCACTGTGTGTGTGTGTATGTGTGTGTGTTTACCCAAGAGAAATATTTCCTGGAGTCCCTAAAAATTCTACTTAGGTTAAGAGAAAACATTGGATTCTTTCTTTTAATTAACTTTATTGGTATATTTTAGGTATACCTTATGATCACATTCATCATTGGGAATTTGTACCTGTACATGATATATCTTGGTTCTTGTTTTTTCCCCATTCCCCTTCCCTCTCTTCCCTCCAACGCTCCCCATGTACAAAAGCTTTGTTTCCATTTTTTCCTTCTTTTCTCATATCCCTCCCCACCTCCCATTTGAACCTTTTCTTTCTATTTCACATTATATATTATACATTTTGGTTCTCATTTCACTTTCAGTTTCTGGTGCAACCACTGTGGAAATCAGTGTGGCGATTCCTCAAAAAACTAGGATTAGAGGTCCCATTTGACCCTGCTGGGTATCTTCCCAAAATAATTAAAAGCATCATACCACAGTGATATATGTGCATCCATGTTTATAGTGGCACAATTTGTAATAGCTAAATCTTGGAAACAACCCAAATGTCCATCAACTGGTGAGGACAAAGAAGATGTTTAAAAAAGAACAGGTTTTTTTTTCTAAAATGGAGTACTACTCAGCCATAAAGAATGATAAACTAGAGACATTTATAGCTAAATGGATGCACATTGAGGCCATCCTCTTCAGTGAAATAAATAGGACACACATGTAAATACTGTATTGTCTCTCTGGATTCTTTAGATAGCTTTTGTTAAACATTATAAGAAGCCCCTACAGGTTTATTTTTACTTTGGAAATTAGGTTGTCATTCAGAAAGTATTTTTAGGCAATTTCATTGTAGTTACAATAAATGTAGACATATTTTCCTCCAAAATAAAAGACTTGGCTTTTATAAATAAGAAAACTTTAAGTTAAATTTTGTAAAAACTTTGACTAATAATTTGTAATTGCCCTTTAGAAAACATAACCATAGAAACAGTACATATATGTTTAATTTTCAATTTCAGGGTATTAAACAGATGGTTTTTGATTAGCTGAACCTATTTACTCCTAGGAAAGGGCATGTTTGGAAGTGTGCTGCTGGAGGAGGTAACAGGAATTATGTTAGAACTATTAATGGGGGAAGAAAATACAATACTATGGATTCTTTGTTTTTTAATTGGATGAACTAGTGCATATAGTAACTAGCTGTGTGCTCATGTGCATGAAGACTGGAGTGATATATAATAAATTTATATGAGGATTAAAAAGTATGCCTTTCAAGTAACCATAAGGGTTGCAGAGAATAAACATAAGCATTTCTTTAAGAAACAGACTCTGCTTTGAAACCTTTTTTTCAAATATTCCATTGTTTTACAGTGCAACTTAGGATCAAAGAGAGATTTTTTTATTTTCCTGCTCACAAAATTATGTGCTCAAAAGTAAGGGATTTTTTAAAAAGGCATATAAAGGCAAGTGGCGAGACACTTTGATTACATTTATTGCCGTGTTATTGTGCCATCTGCTGGAACAGAGCATTCAGAGAGACCCATACTGTGGCAGGCACTTCCCCTAGCCAGCTAATTTATTATGGCCCCTTGGCTTTGTGGCTCAGCTGCAGGGCATGTGTTGGGAGTTCCCATTCTTCTGTGTCCCCAAAGAACCCTGCAGACAGCTGAGCTGCAGGGGTTTTTCAATCAGTCGTCAGAAGGTGACATTTCATTCCTTACAACACATTCTGCAAGTGATCAACACCAGATTTTGAGCTGATTAGAAATTTTGTGTTTTATATTTTAGAAACCATGTTGTGTTAAAACTAGCAGAAATTGTGCTTTAGTATAGAGAGCAGTAGCAGACAGGAGCGGGATATTTGAAATTGAACATTACAAATTAAGAAAAATCAGAAATGAACATTTAAATAAGATATTTATATTCTACTCTGTTTTGAATATGGCAGTATGGAGACACAAAGATAAGTGGTGTGGGTCCTGTCCTTATGAAATAGAGTACTTGAAATAGGCTACATTATGTGACCACAATAGACAATCCCCTCATCTCCCTGGATTACAAATAATTTATTTTACTTAGAGCATAGCAGAAGTCTCTGCTTGCCTTAGTCTTCCAAGGACCTAGGCACTTCTCTTATAGCAAGAGGAAACAGTAGCAGCACCTCACACTGGGCAATTAAATGCTTTCTTCAGGAAATGACACATGCTATTTCTGTTCACATTTCATTGGCCATAAGAGGAAGTCACATGGCTGTCCCTAACATTAGAGGGAGTTGGAAATAAAACCTACACTCTCAGAGGAAGAGATATAGGATATGTGTAAATAGCACTAATGACTGCCCCAAGAAATGCATGGTACAGTTGTAGATGCCAGATACATGAAAGTTTACAGGTACATATAAAGAAGAAACAATAAGGAAGATTTAGTTCAATTCAAAATCTAGTAAGGGACCAATATATACCAGGCACTGTGCCTGGCCTGGAAACTACAGATATTGTATGCGCAAACCAGCCATCAGAAAACTGATTTGTAGGGTGACTCAAGCCTGTAATCTCTGCACTCCGAGAGTCTCAGGCAAGAGGATCCCAAGTTTGAGCCCAGCATGAGTAACTTAGCAACTTAGCAAGACCCCATCTCAAAAGTAAAAAATAAAAAGGCTGGAGATGTAGCTCAGTATGAAGGCCGAGGGTTAAATCCCTATTACTGGGGAAAAAAATTGATTTATTAGTTATAAACACACACACAGACACACACACAAACTAGGCAAAAATACAAGGTAGAAACTATGCAGAATAATAAAGCAAGAGAGATGGCCAAAGATAGACCATAAGTTTTGTGTGCCTTATCAAGTAGGTTGGGCTCTTAAAATGATTATGAGGAGGAAATGGGCTTGACTAGATTCTTGTTTTAAATAAATCATGAGTGGTTCATAGAAGAAAAGATAAGCTTAAGGGAGACAAGCCTGGAGGCAGAGAAACCAAGTAAACCAAGATAAGAGTCCTAAGACAGAATAATGAGAGGGCAGCTGAGAGAAGGGAAGTTACGAGTGGAATTGTTAGGATAACAAACAGCAGGACTTTGTAAATGACTATAGACAGTGGCAAGTCAGAGATGATTTTCGTATTTCTACCCTGGGTGAATTCATTGATGGTGACGTGACCATAAAGATAAAATGTGTGGTATTTCAAAGAAAGGGAGCCTTGGTGTGGTCAATAAAGAGTTTCAAAGGCTGTAAACCTAAACTCCACAAACTCAGGGACTATGTCTTATTTAATACTGTATGTAATCCCAGTCCCTCGAACCCTTGAATGGTGTCTAGCACATAATAATGATTCAATGAATATTTGGTAAATGTATAGATTTGCTGGAGAAGTAAACTTTTCATAGGTGGAGAGAAATGTGTATGGTGATGGTTGGTAACCGTTGGGTGCAAGGACATTTAAGGCAAGCAAACCGTAGTGATGGTGAATGAGGGGGAGTGGTGGTTTGACGGAAGCTGGGGAACCAATGTGGTTGTTGCTCAGTGTGAAAGGAAATGGAAGATAAGATGCAGAACCCTGGAGAAAGCTTTTATTTTCTTTTGATACTTGAGATTTCTCACGGCTAATTGGCCAACCCCAGATGTGATAGTTAAGGATGGAGAGACTCTCAGACTAAGGATATCAGACCAGGCCTATCAGTTATAAATAACTGCAGATTATGCCAATGGCCGCTGTTAGTGCAAACCAAAGGGCTGTCTTTGCCCATTTGTGGTACAAAGCTGGTGTTGGAAATACCTGTCCTAAGATTTCTACAGATGGTTAGCAGTGCCCTGAGCAGTAACATCTTGAAGGGAAAAGGAAAACCACTGTGATGGTGGGAGATATGAGTCTTGCCTTGCCATTCACTATGTTGGAACCTTGGACAAAGTTCTCCATGTGTACCTCACAGGGAAGCTTTTGGACTAACTAGTGGGTAAAAGCTTTGAAAAAGTAAACAGGAGTGCAAGGCAGAAGAATGGCAAGGGAAGTACTAAATTTGCATTAAATGAAATGATGCTTTCTCAACCTCTGCTCTTCATTATTAAAAATATTTGCTTTTCTTGGTTTGTTGAAAAGAAAAATTTGTGTTATTATCTGTTTCTTTTTTTGTAAGAATCTTTTTGGCTTGTTTTGTACTCTACTTTGAAGTTAATGGTACACAGTGTAATAAGTTGCTATTCTCTTATTATTTGATTATGAAATTATTTTGTTTTATGAAATAAAAAATTTAAATATTTGCTCTTTTTTTCTCCCTTTCCTGTCATCATTTTAGATATCACCTGGCCATACACATTTGCAGGCTTCAACAATCTTCCTTCTCTTTCATTCTTGCATACTTGGGTAGCAGGGATTCTTCTCCTCCCATGACATCTCCAGCAGCTGTACACTGTTTATTTCAAGCTCACACGCACCCACCTGACTTAGTCCCTTGGAATGTTTCAAAGAGAACATTGTCAGGAAGAACTACCTGGTCCTCCTGCTTCTTCCACCTCACATCTATAATATATTGGAAGAGATGAGAAGCTTGTGAGGAACTGTCTGCATCACTTTAGGATCTGTGCCAGGTGAGAAGAGAAGCCTGGTGATGCCTCAACACTGGGAGAAGGCAGATTTTAAGGAATTTGAGAGAAAATAATTACAATTCTATTCCTGAAGAGGTGACTCAAAGGAACTGGTGAGCTTTCAAAGTTAATAGCTCTGTCTTGACCATTATGTATGTCGTTCATGGTGAAGATGGGAGGACAACATCTAGAGCCAATGTGGCTGTAGACTCATATTGTTACCAGGTAGTGTAGGGACCAGCAGTCCTTTCCAGGTTCTTAATGTCCTAGTCAGTGAATTGGAGGGAACAACTGGTGAATGTCAAAGGTTAACATTTACTTAGGGGAAAAATAAGAGGAAGAAAAGAAAAAGGAAAAAAAGCACAAAAGAAGTTCTCAAGGAGAAATGGGTGCTTTGAAGGAAAAAGAGAAGATATGTCCTGCAAACAGAGCAGGACCACTGCAAGAACAAGAGGGCAGTGATAGCAAAGTCAATTGCTGCATCTTGGCTTGGCTTGTTCCAGTGTCAGAAGATTGATGTCAAGTGCCAAGTTCAGTGTGTTCTCATGTCAAAAGATTGGTACCAGGTGCGGGTTTTGGTTTGATCTCTTGTCAGGCTCAGGAGCTGTTGCTCTGCACCTGTGGTTAACAAATCTCCTCAACTGGCAGGTCCTGCCCAATTGCTCCAGCCATGAAGCCATGCCCCAGCCTCCTTCACTACTGAGAAACTCAGATTGTAAAAGGGCAGGGCCAAAAAGCAGAGAGAGCCATTGCCAAAGATTACATGAAAGAGAGGTAGGGTCTCATAACATATTAAGACCATGGGGCAGTGAACTGAGGCTTATGAGGGGAAAAGCTAAGGATGATGGAGGGCTTTTAAGTTTAGAGCAGGAATAAGGAAGGGGCCTGCTGCTTGAGGCTAATGGTGTGATGTTGATGGATGACATGAAGGAAGCAGAACTCCTTTCCTCCCAATTGCTCCTGTCTTCTCTGTCAAGGAGAGTGATCTTTGGTCTGAACAGGCTAGAGTGAACATTGTTAAGAGAAAATTGAAGCCCAAGATAGGTGAAGAGATTATGTGAGAGCATGAGTCCCCTGTAAATGAGCCTAAGTTTCTGTCTCTGAATGAATTACAGAACAAGGCTCTGGGAAAACTGCAAACAAGTTTACTTACCTCAGCGAGGAGAGTTTGATGGTGGAGAGGAGAAAGGCAGGCTGACCAGAAGGAGAAAATGCCACAACCTAGGAATTGTAAAATTCAGATTGGGAAAGTACCCTAGGTGTCTAGTTCAACCCTTACCTTATACATAATTAAATGTACATGTAGAGGTATTTTAGGGATATTCAAGAACTCTTATGACAAGCCCAGTTTATCTGTCTAGTATTTCATCTTAATGCTTTAATAAATCCCTAATGTAGAGATTGTTTTGTAGTTGTTGATGTTATTCATTCCTTTCTTCCTTTTTGTCTTCTTTCCAAAAATGTTTGTTGAATATACACTTGGTACTTTATAGGAAAATAAATATGACCTTAGGTGCTTATAGTCAATTACAGGGAAGCTATCTGAATTCAGTTATTTGTTTATTCAACAAATATTGGTTGAGTGCAGAAAAGGCAAATATAAATTTATAAGAGAAGAAATTGCTCCTCTCTTTTGTCTTTTAGAGTTTTCTTTCTCTGTTTTTTCTCATGTATGCAAATATTTTTTAAAAATTTGTGCATGTTTGCAGTACATAATGATTTCGTTCATCTTGGGGAGTTGGTACACGTACATGACATTTCTTGATTCTTTTTTTAACCCTTCCCCCTCCCTCTCTCCTCCCTGCATCTCTTGGAGCCCTTCATTCATATGTATATGTGTGTGTGTATATATATATACACACACACATATATATATGTATATGTGTATTAAAAGACATTCTACCTGAGTGTTTAAAGACATGTTCCTGAGTGTTTCTGCAGGGACCTAAGAACAATTTCTTTGAAAGGAGCATTCAGGAAGGCATTATTTTCCCCCTCCCAAGAGCAGACAGACCTAACTTCAGCTGCCACCTGCCTCCAGATCACTAAACGTACCTGATGTAATGGGCTGTGTCCACTTAACTATAAAGAGAGTGTTTTCTCTGTTTTTGCAATTTCTTTAGCAGATTGCCTGTGATGTGCATCACTTTTTGGTTTAATGCTTATTTAATAATGAAATTGTTTGCTTTCTCTTCTGCCTTTATGGAAAGGTTTTTCTGGGTTGGGTGGAGATTTCATTTTTAATTAAACTTTCCTAAGAGTCCCTAGTATGTGCCAGGCACTCTACCAAATACTAGGGATATGATATTGCATAAAACAATAGTACTGTCCTCATGATGCTAATACACTAGGAAGATAGGCACCTAATATTAAGAAGAAATATCTAAGTCAATTTTATTGCATATTAAAATGAAAAGGTATAGTCAGTCAGATGTAAACAATTGCACATGATGATTGCACATGCTTTACAGGGACTGTGGGTGCCCAAAGCAAAGGGGTGAATTCTCCTGGGTCACTAGAAGACTTTTGATGTTTGAGCTCGATTTTGAAAGATAAATGGTTTTGAAAATAGTGGTTGCTTTAGGGGAGGAGTACAGGTGGTATTTTAGGAAATGGAAGATATTTGATCAAAGTGAAACGAGATAGACAGTGTGGGAGACATCCTGGCCTTCGGCTCACAACAGACAGGATGACTTCTGGCTCTTAGAGACCACAAGGGCATCTTGTTCTCACCATATTTCCTTAACATCCTGACAAGAGCTTCAAAAATATGCTCATGCTCTTACCACACTTCTTAACCTCTGGCATGAGCCTGAGGAGACGTGCTCTAACTGTGTTAGAGTAACCAAAGCATGGTCATAATATAATTAGCCTTACAGTTTTGAACCCCCTCATGGACTTCAGCAGCCATGCTGGCTCTGTCTAGGGCCATATCAAGTAAAAAACTCCTCCTCCCAAGGTGAGGGTGAACTCTCAAGTATGTGAATACAGGATATTTAGTTACTACCCCTGACCATTCCCTATATTCTAGAAAAACAGAGAAAAGTCAACACTGGAACTCACTGTAGTTGCCACCTCTGAGGGTGTACTTTTATGACTGACAGTTGCCACCTGTACGCTCTACCTGCTTAAAACTCTCCCAAGTGCACTTTAACCTCAAACCCTAAGCAGGGCTGCTCTGAGTGAAACTCATTCTTGAGTTTTCTCATCACTACCACTCCTTCTCTGTGGAGTGTGCTTTCCTCTTAATGAAAATCTGCCTTTCTTACTATAGTACTTTTGTGTGTCCTGCTCAATTTTGTATTCAAGACATAAAAGCCTGGATATTAGGTGAGACAGAGACACCTGCCTTGTAACAAAAGAAGAGGAAATGGCAACATTGGGAGAAATCTGAATAATTGACTTCATCTCATTCGATATCACCAATAGCCAAGGTATAGGTTTTTCTTTTTTCCTGTCCTTTACCTCTCCTTGTCCTCCTCTCCTCCTCCTGCCTGCGCTTCTTGAGTCATTCTGTTAGCTCATTGTGTTTACCATCAGCTTTAACCTTTTCTCTTTTTTTGCACATGTTCTCATGAACCATATCACTTGATTGCGTGTTTGTTGGGATATTTTTCATTCTCAGTGTTGTATGAGTGTGTGTGTGTGTGTGTGTGTGTGTGTGTGTGTGTGTGTATGCTGTGTTTTGAAGAAGAACTGAAGTAACTGAATTTGTGAAACTGGAGATGAGCAAACTGGAAACAGATGATATTCTTCCCTATTTAAAGGTCCATTGTGGGAAAGAAAACTCCATTTTTCTATAGGACTGTTATTAGTTTTAGTGAGTGTGGATTTCAACTCTATGCCAGGAAAAGCTTTTGGAAATTATTTGAGAATTGACCATGTATATTTCTCAAAAGAATCTCTTGGTGAGAGGGTGAGGTCTTGGTAAAAATAGACTCCTGGGCCCACCCTAGATTTATATCACAAATCTTATCATCAGGAATTTGTATTATAAGAGACTCCCAAAGGAAGCTTTGAGATACACTGAAATTTGAAAACTTTAAACATGATTAATGCACTTTTTCTTTGAGAGCCCTTCCAACCCTGCAAGCCTTTGATCCTGTAAGGTCCTAAAAAGGGGAACCAGAAGACACTCATTGTCTTTTAAATGTAGGGTGTCTGATATACCTTTAAGTAGGATGACCAAGGAATTTATCTTTCAAACCAGGACACTTTGACAGTGAAATGTGGTAATAAAAATGACTGTATTTTTTGAAATATTAACCAACAAATTAATTTTTATTATATTGATGAACCCATAAAATAACCATTATTTCAAAAGTACATTTTATTTTCTAAAAAGTAATTAACATACATCTGTATACATTTTAAAAGTAAACTTTTAAAATTTCTTTATATTGAAAAGTAAGAATTAAAAATACTAAAATGATTAGCTACTTAATCATTTTTTAACTGCATTGGCTACAAATACCATGTGACTGTATTTTTCTAAAGAATGTGCTTATTCCCCCAATATAGTTAGACTATGTCAAATTTTTAAATTATCTAAATTTTCTTCAAAGTTACATTTATGGCTAATCTGAAATGAACCTTCAGTTGACCTTCTCTATAAATGGTATCATGTTTGAGAATGTACTTTTGCTAGCATACTTAATAGGATCAGTGCAGTATTGTTAAGTGAATGATATTCTCACTTCTAATGTATTTTTTTTTGTATTAAATTCTTTTATTGGTACATTGTAGGTATACAACACAATTACATTTCTCACTGGGAATTGTACCTTTACATAATGCACCTTGGTTCTTATTTTTTCCCCATTCCTAGCCCTCCCTTCACACCCTCCACCCTTCCCTATTTACAAAGACTTTATTTCCATTTTTTCCATTTCTCATCATTTTTTCCTTTCCCTTCTTTCCTTTCCCCTGCCCCTCCCACTACCCCTACCCCTTTGGACCTTTTCTTCCTATTTTGCATTATCGATTATTCATTCTAATCATTGGTACATTTTAGGTATACAATATAATGACATTCATCATTGGAAATTTGCACCTTCACATAGTCTCTCTTGGTTCTTCTTTTTCACGCTTGCCCAGCCCTCCCTTCAACCCCTCCAGCCCTCCCTATTTACAAAAATTTTGTTCCCATTTTTCCATTTTCTCATATTAATCCCATTCCCTTCTCTCCTTTCCCCTAGCCCTCCCACTTCCTTCCCCTTTGCCCCTTTTCTTCCTATTTCACATGACCTATTATACATTTAGTCCTTATTTACACTTTCAGTTTCTCATACCAGAGAAACTATTCGGTATTTACACATCTGTGTCCTATTTATTTCACTTAAGAGTATTGCCTCAATGTGCATCCACTTAGCTATAAATGTCTCTAATTGCTCATTTTTTATGGCTGAGTAGTACTCCATTTTATTAAAAAACCACATTTTCTTTATCCAGTCTCCAGTTGATGGGCATTTTGGCTGTTTCCAAGTTTTAGCTATTACAAACTGTGCTGCTATGAACATGGGTGCACATATATCACTGTGGTATGATTCTTTTAATTCTTTGGGGAAGATCCCCAGCAGTGGAATAGCGGGGTCAAATGGGATTTCCAGTCCTAGTTCTTTGAGATATCTCCATACTGATTTCCACAGTGGTTGCACCAGTGTACACTCCCACCAGCAGTGGAGCAGGGTTCCTCTTTCCCCACAGCCCCGCCAGCGTTTGTTATTGGTTGATTTCATGATAGCAGCCATTCTTTCTGGAGTGAAGTGGAATCTCAGCTTTGTTTTCATTTGCATCTCTAGAATGACCAGTGACGTTGAACATTTTTTCATGTATTTATTTGCTATTTCTACTTCTTTGTCTGAGAAATGTCTGCTCATTTCAGATGCCCATGTTTGGATTGGTTCTTTAAATTTGGGAGGTCTGATCTTTTTAAGTTCTTCATAAATTCGAGATAGTAGACATTTGTCTGAGGAAGAGCAGGTGAAGATTTTTTCCCACATTGTGGGTGGTCTCTTCACACTGCTGGTGGTTTCTCTTGCTGTGCAGAAGCTTTTTAATAAGAAGAGATCCCATCTGTTGATTGTTTGTGCGAGTTCACGGGCAACTGAGGTTTTGTTCATAAAATCTTTTCCTACACTGATGTCTTCAAGGGTTCTACCTGACCTCTGTTCCAACTGGTTCAGAGTTTCTATTTTAATATTTAGATCTTTAATCCATTTTGATTTTAGTTTAGTGCATGGTGAGAGATATAAGTCTAGGTTTAATCTTTGGCAAGTTGAAGCCCAGTTTTTCCAGCACCATTTATTAAAGAGGCTATCTTTCCTCCAGTGAGGGTGTTTGGCTCCTTTGTCGAAGATGAGATGGCTGAGTGTGTCTGGCATTGTTTCTGCATCTTCTAATCTGTTCCACTGGTCCTCAGGTCTGTTTCTTTGCCAGTACCATGCTGTTTTTATCAGAGTAGCTTTGTAGTAGAGTTGCAGGTTGGGGATTGTGATACCCCCTGCCATGTCTGTGTTACCTAGAATTGCTTTTGCTATTCTGGATCTCTTCTTGCTCGAAATGAATTTTTGGATTTTTTTCTCGAGGTCTATGAAGTATGCTGCTGGGATCTCAATTGGAATTGCATTAAATCTATAGAGCAGTTTTGGAAGTATGGCTATTTTCACTATATTAATCCTTCCTACCCAGGAGCAGGGGATGTCTGTCCATTTTCTGATATCATCTTCAATCTCTCTTTTCAGAGTGCCATAGTTTTCAGAGAAGAGGTCTTTGATTTCTTTCGTTAGGTTGATTCCTAGGTATTTCAGCTTTTTGGATGCTATTGTGAAAAGAATTATTTGCCCTATTTCTCTCTCAGTGAACCTGTCATTGGTGTAGAGGAAAGCTATTGATTTTTGTGTGTTGGCCTTGTAACCAGCTACTTGACTGAATTTGGTTATTAAGTCTAGAAGACTTTTGGTGGAGTTCTTGGGGTCTTCTATATAGAGTATCATGTCATCTGCAAATAATGACAATTTGACTTCTTCATTACTTATCTTTATTCCTTTTATTTCTTTCTCTTGTCTGATTGCCGTGGCTAATGTTTCCAGAACTATATTGAACAAGAGTGGTGATAGTGGACATCCTTGTCTTGTTCCTGATTTTAGTGTGAAGGATTTCAGTTTTTGACCATTTAGTAGGATATTGGCTGTTGCTTTTTCATAGATGGCTTCTATCAGTTTGAGGTAGAGACCATCTATTCCAATTTTTTGTAGGGTTTTTATCATAAATGCATGTTGGATTTTGTCAAATGCTTTTTCTGCATCTATGGAGATAATCATACGGTTTTTCTTCTTGGCTCTATTGATATAGTGTATTACATTGATTAATTTCTTATATGGAGCCATCCCTGCATCCCTGGGAAGAATCCCACTTGATCAGGGTGTATGATCTTCTTGATGATCTTCTGCATTCTGTTTGCCATTATCTTATTAAGGATTTTTGCATCTATGTTCATTAGTGACATTGGCCTATAGTTCTCTTTTTCAGTTGGGTCTTTCTCTGCTTTGGGGATCAAGGTGATGCTTGCTTCCAGGAATGAATTTGGGAGTATTGCTTCCCTTTCAATTTCATTGAAGAGTTTCAACAGTAGTGGCAGCAGTTTCTCTCTAAATGTCTTGTAGAATTCAGCAGTGAAGCCATCAGGGCCCGGGCTTTTCTTAGTTGATAAGTTTTTAATTATGTTTTCAATTTCATTGGTTGATATTGGGTTGTTCAGAATTTTTAGGTCTTTTTCATTCAACTTTGATAATTCATATGTATCTAGGAATCTGTCCATTTCTTCTGTGTTGTCCATCTTATTGGCGTATAGGTTCTGGAAGTAGGTATTGATGATCATCTGGATTTCTGCTGGGTCTGTTGTAGTTTCACCCTTTTCATTCCTAATTGCATGGATTTGGGCCTTTTCTTTCCTTTTTCTGACAAGGTTGGCTAAAGGTTTATCAATTTTGTTGATTCTTTCCAAGAACCAACTCTTGGCTTTTGTTCTCTTAGTCTCCATTGCATTGATTTCTCCTCTGATCTTTATAATTTCCTCCCTTGTATGAGCTTTGGGGTTGTCCTGCTCTTCTTTTTCTAGAAGGTTGAGGTTCAGCATCAGGTTGTTTAATTGGTCTCGTTCTGTTTTCCTAATATGCATATTCACTGCTATGAATTTCCCTCGTAAGGCTGCTTTCATTTTGTCCCATGGATTCCGATATGTTGTATTGTCATTGTCATCTAATTGAAGGAACTGTCTGATTTCTTCTTTAATTTCCTCTGTGACCCATTGGTTATTCAGAAGTGTGTTGTTCAATTTCCACATGGTTACGAAATTTTTTGAGTTTCTTTTGCTATGAATCTCCAATTTCATTGCACTATGGTCTGCTAATATACAGGGGATAACTTCAATTCCTTTGCACTTACTTAAACATGTTCTATGTGTGAGTATGTGGTCTATTTTGGAGAATGCCCCATGTGCAGCTGAGAAGAATGTGTATTCTGATTTTGTGGGGTGGAAGACTCTGTAAACATCTGTTAAGTTCATTTGTTCAAGAGTTTGATTGAGTTCTAGTATTTCATTACTTATTTTTTAGTCTAGTTGATCTATCTATTTGTGACAGTGGGGTGTTGAGGTCCCCACTACAATTGTATTAGTGCATATATGGCTTTTTATGTCCATTAGTATTTGTTTTATATAGTTGGGTGCACTAGTGTTTGGTGCTTAGATATTTATGATTGTCATCTCTTCCTCTTGGATTCTTCCCTTTACAAGGATGTAGTGTCCTTCTTCATCTCTCTTACTCAGTGTTGGTTTGAAATCTACTTGATCTGCCAAGAGGATAGCTACTCCTGCTTTTTTTCGGGTTCCTGTCGCATGCAGTATTGTTTTCCACCCTTTAACTTTCAGTCTATGAGTTTCCTTTTGAATGAAGTGTGTTTCTTGTATGCAGCATATTGTTGGATTTTGCTTCTTGACCCATTCTGCCAGTCTATTTCTTTTGATTGTTGAATTGAGACCATTAACGTTGATGGTTATAACTGAAATGTATTGACTTATCATTGCCATGACTTTTTCTTTTTGTTGGGTTCTCCCCCTTTACATTTAATTTCTTGCCATGCCAGATGGGTTCATTCTGCTTTGCTTCCTGGGGTTGTGATCCTCAATGTCTGTTCCTAGGCTATTGTGTAAAATTCTTTGGAGTGCTGGTTTGGTATTCACGAAGTTCCTAAGGTGCTCTTTGTCATGAAAGTATTTTATTTCTCCATCCATTTTGAAAGATAGTTTTGCAGGGTACATCAATCTGGGTTGGAGGCTGTTTTGTTTTAGGGCTTGGAATATGTCACTCCAAGCTCTTCTTGCCTTGATGGTTTGTGTTGAGAAGTCTGCTGAGATTCTGATGGGCTTTCCTTTGTATGTGATTTGTTTCTTTTCTCTGACTGCTTGTAGAACTTTGTTCTTCTGTTGTGTTTCTGGAATCTTAACAATTATATGCCTATGTGTAGATTTTTTTGATGAAGGCTATTTGGAGTCCTATATGCCTCACTTATCTGTATGTCAAGCTCTTTTCCCCTGCTTGGGAAGTTTTCTGCCATTATTTCTGTGAAGAGATTTTTTTATGTCATCTCCACTCTCTCCTGTTTCTTCATTGAGCCCAATCAGTCTTATGTTATTCTTTTTTGCATCATCTAGCAGCTGCTGGATTGATTTCTCATGTTCCCTTATAATTTTGAAGCAATTTTTCTTTTCCTGATCACTAATTGCAATCTTATCTTCTATATCTGAAATTCTGTCCTCACACTGGCTCATTCTGCTGTGTAGACTTTCAATGGAGTTTTTCATGTCCTGGAAATCTCTTTGCATCTGTTTTATGGATTCCATTTGTTTCCTATGTTGGGATTCCATCATGTTCCTCAGCTCCTCTCTAGATTTATTAATCATGTCTTGCACTAAGGGCACAATTTCTCCTGTTATCTGAGAAATTATTTCTGATTTCATTTTTTCCAGGTCCCTTTTTGTTGCCAGTTCAGTGGGTCCAAGTGGTTGAGTATCAGAGTGTTCCATCTCATTTCCCTTTGGGGTTTCTGTAGGTGATCTGGAAGTCTGGTTTTGAGACTTATTTATGTGTTTTCTCATTTTGACTGGGGCGGGGGGCTGTTAGTGCCTGCACAGATTACCTCATCTGAGCTGGGTGAGGTGGGACAGGGGCCGGGAGCAATGGTAGGGATGGTGACGCAAAAGCCCTTTCCTGTGGGCTGGGAGCAGCTGGAGGGATGGTGGCCCGGAAGCCCCTTCCTCTGGGCCAGGAGCAGTGGGACAGAAGGTGGCCCAAAAGCCCTTTCCTCTGGGCTGGGAGCAGCGGGAGGGATGGTGACTGGGAAGCCCCTTCCTCTGGACCAGGAGCATTGGGACGATGGCTCAGAAGCCCCTACCTCTGGGCCGGGAACAGTGGGACTCAGTACCTTGGTCTGGTGGTCTGGTGTCCTCTGCGCCTTGGTAATGTGGAGTCAGGTGGCTGCCTGTCTGCAGTGGGGTGATTCGGTGTCTTCCGCATGACTCAGGACCTCGGTAGGGCATGCACAGACCTGCCTGTCTGCAGCGGGCTGATTCGGTGTGTGTTCTGCTGGACTGGGGACCTCGGTAGGGTGTGGGCAGACCTGCTTGTCTGCAGCGGGCTGATTCCACGTCTTCTGCGTGATCACTTCTAATGTATTTTTAAGGGTATCTTTCTGCCTCCACTCCGAATATCTTTCTTCAAAAGTATTTTACAAGGCAGAGCTTAAACTAATTTTTTCTATTCATTATTCTTTTGTTTGATTTATATTTTCATATGGTTTAAAGTAAGAACTTCACACTAAGATTTTGTCTACAAACTCAGATACTTCAAAGTTCAATTAGACTCTCAAATGTAATCTTACAACATTGTTTATTTTGTAAACACTTAATTTGTCAAATTTCTTTCTTGTTTTTGTGGTGTTAAGATCATGGGAGGCCATTTTTGGACCAGACCAAACCAGGCCAAACCAAAATGGAATCACTCATGCTAAGTGCCACATAATTAGACTGAAACTTTAAGGAAGCAACTAGACTTCCAGACCAGATCTCAAAATTGGCTCTACCCAAGTCAATGTAATAAGAAAATCTTCTCAGTTTTGACCTTTGCAGAAAAGTAACATGATGTTAAACCATCAGATTTTTCTCTATTGTTCTGTTTTGTTGTTCATACTTTATAAATCTCACTATTTGGCTATGCCCTATGGGAGCTCTCATTCTATTTTGTATTATGGGGGCTGCCCCAAGTTATGAACCACAAATAAAAGCAAATTAGCCCTAGTACTAAATTTGTTGTAATTTGTCTTTTGACAAAAGGGATACATTTTATTGTCTTGCTGTTTTTAAACCTTGTTACTAATAATCTCAATTGTGTAAATATCTCAAAAGCGGAAAGTTTTTTGGACCTTCCTTCATTGAAAAATTTGATAAGTATTTCTAACTGATTTGAACAAATATGGCCCAAACATAAATGTCTTATTAATATAAGAATTCAGTATCACTGCAGAGCACTTAGGTTGCTTTACAAATGATTTATTCAAAGGCATAAATATTTCCAAAATCCTACTTACAACAGACAGCATAGAGAGAAAACTCATACTGCTGCCTTGTATTTGGAATCAGATTTTCACAAAAATATGTACTTCAGTTAAACTATGTATACATTATAAAATTTACAAATTCTTCTATAGTGACAGCTACTGTTTTGGTTGTTAGACCATCACAACTTACTGGAATACAAGTGTGAATTATGTTGAGCCACACCAAATTCCAAAAATTTCTGCTCCATTTAGTTAGAACATGGTTTTCCCATGGTCCTGTACTCTACCAGTACCTATGCTGAATTGTAATGCAAATTTAACTTTATCTTTAGACTTTTAAAACAACTGAATTTCCATTAGCACTGATTCATTTAATTGAATGTATAACAACATCTTGCTTTAATAATGTCAGATATTTTACCTTCAACCAAATGAAATTTCAAATGCTTTATTTGGATACCATGAATTGAATGAAAACCAGGAAACCCATTATTGAAATAACCATTTCCAGCATGAAGTATCTGATTACATTTATTTAAAGGGGGCATCATTTAATTGTTTGAAACATTTCCCTGCCAATGAGTTCAGAACATTAGCACCTGTCACTTTGTAGGATAGAGACTTTTTCTCTCCATCTTAGGTTCATGCCTGGGGCCCTTCTAGCAAAAAACAACTGGACAGAAAAACACACATATTTATTCAATATAAGTTTTATGTGACATGAGAGCCTTCACAAGGAAACGATTTGAAGAAGTGGCTAAATCTGTCTTTTATGCTAGGTGTGAGAAAGTGTAAAAAGCTGTGGACAACATGACAGGGCAAAATGTATGACCTAATGTAATGAGCTCAGGTCTGTTGGTTGAGTCTCTGTGATTTGTCATCTTCAGACATAAGGATGTTCTTTTTTTCTAGGTATATGGAGGGCACTTCTCACTGGAGAGTCTTATGATCTGCCCCTGGAGGGGGGGATCAGGAAATTCTTGCTAGGTTTTATGATCTGCTTCAGGGAGAAGTGTGGAGGGAAGTGACAGTGACCTTTCCACTTCAGTTTTTCTCAAATTCCTTCAAGTAAAGATATTCAGTATGGTAAGGTGCTACATTTTGGAGTAATGTGTCTAAACCTTATCAACTTCATTTTTTATATATGCACAAGAAACTGAATAAAATTAATTTAGAGGAGCCATTTTTAACCCAAGTTAGGTACAGAATATATAACTGTAGGTATCCTGCAGTCTTTGAAATTAGATACTATAACTTTAGCAGACTTGGGGTCTCCCAGTTTTCATGTGGTTAGTGATATCATGACTACCATGGAATATGACAAATGTTGATAAACATTTTGGAATTTATAGTTTTATCATCAACTTTGTCATGGACAGAGTATTTTTTTTCACTGAAAAAAAATTCCCTTTCATTTTTTGAGTCCAATAATGTGAAAATATTTACTGCAAACTTAAAAAGTTATCAAATAATAACATATTAGTTACAGACTTATATAGCATCTTCTTAATGCCAGTGTAACAAGAGCATTTAGACTTTCTTTTCTATGTTATGTGGCAGAAGGTCTCACCTTCTATTTCCCTTAAATATTTCATTTATATCAAGAAAGAAATGTCCCCTGTTTTTCACTGGCTGCACTGAATGACTTCAGGCTTCTTTCAGATCAAGGCCAGGGTCACTGCACAAGTGGCTGGCCTGCCAAGGAGCAGTGGCCCCAAACTTTCCCCATTATCCCAGATGAAATACTTAGCAGTCTGTTTCTTCTGGTGCTTTAGCACAATTTATTATGCAAACATTCAAAAAGTTGGCCTGGAAAGGTAGTTATTATGTTGTATTGCAGATTGAATTATCTAGGTGTGAATGCTGAGAGGAAGTTTGGCATCTAAGATGTTTATCTGAGACTACTACCTATGGATGAGGGATTGGGCAAAGTAAGATATCCATCTGTGATATGGGCTGGACAAAGTCTGGGCTAACTCTGCAGGCAACTTGGGGGCAATCATGGTCCATCAGAAGTATCCCACATTGGATTGAAGTAGCTGGATGCTTACATCCCACCTCACACAATCACCTGGCATGGACCGTCCGTGGAAGGAGAAAATCCTTTTGTGGGGCCAGGAGTGGAGACAGACCTGGAAGAGGGAACCGGCAGAGGTTGCCTGCCCTGTCATTGTACTGCTCACAGATGGGCAGCGGGTCCTTCCTCAGGCAACTGCACATCACAAAAGTGACTCCCACATGTTGTACTTAGTAAGATGGGAAAAGGTAAAATGAGTAAACTTCAGGAATCCTTTGATGTAACCAGAGTGATAAGTTAATTCACTGCACATGTCTCCTATACTACTAGCCCAGCCCAAAGTGAAAGTACTGTACCAAGAATGTATCAAGAAAGTGAAAGTACCAGGGCTGGGGATTTAGCTCAGTGGTTTCGCCGCCTGCTGCGCAAGCACAAGGACCTGAGTTTGATCCCCAGAACCAAAAAAAAAAAAAGAAAGTGAAAGTACCAAGTGGGGACTGTTAAGAATAAGAACCAAGATGAATGTCATTATATTGTATGCCTAAAGTTTACCAATAAAATTAATTTAAAAAAAAAAGAAAGTGAAAGGAACAAGTGGCAACTGTTACAGGCTGAAGCCTGCTCAGAAAGCAGATTCTAAAATGGATTAACATATAGGAGTTTGTTTACAAGTGTTTGGGGATTACTATCTCTGGAAGAGGAAAAGAGGTACAGAATTGGGCAGAAGGAGAAGCTAGGCTTTGACTCAGCCTCAGCACAGGCCAAGTCCATGGCAAGCTAGGAAGTAGCATTACCTTTATACCTCCACAAAAAATAATCACTGGATGTAGGAAAAGGGCGTGGCTGTGGTTGAGATGACATCGGTGATCCAACACAATTCAGATGAGGGCTCATACCTGGTGCTTTCTTGTGGAAACCTACCTGGCAACTAGGGGGAATAGTCCTTCTGTCCTGAATGGTGCTGTGGGAGACATCACAGCACCCACTCCTGAAGTCTACTGAAGCTATCCTAACTTTAATGTAACTCTTAATATTACTTTCTTTATTAATACTTTGTCATCCTAGACAAATGGGGAAAGAGGTAAGATAATGACACAGCATGTATAAACCAGGACTGTCCTTAAACAAATCAGGGAAAGTCACCATATCAAGTTCAAGTCATGATTTCTAGAGAAAGACTAACTTACAGTTAACACCCTTCAGGGTAAGCTGCTGATCCAGAAATCTTTTAAGCTAATTTACTTGGTTTCACTCAAATGCAAAGGGATTTAAGTAGATTATTTAATCCATTTTGTCTATAGTACGGTATGCAGTGGTGTTGTGTTTTGCAGTGTTTTCCTTCATTTCTAGCAGCTCCTCCTTTCCATTTAATCAGTGTGTCTGCTGCCCTGTCCTGATCACTCTGCAGACCTCTCTGCCACCCAGAGCTGTCTGGCTGCAGGTTCTGGCATGCCCCGTGTATGATTATTTGGCTTCACTCTCCTTTAGGCTGTGAGCTGAGGAATTTTTATAGCAATTGTGAAACATAAAAACTCATCCCCACCAATCTTCATAAAGAGCCCAGAGAGCCCAAGCCAATCCAAATGAGATACTTCTACCAAAGCATCACACAAGAGATTCTGGCTACCAGAGGGAGGTGCACTTTGCTTCATTATGAACTCCAACCAGGGTTGAAAAAAGGTTAAAATACCTTTATGTAGCTTTCAATCATTGTCATGCCTGACACAGAGTGCTGTAGAATTGGGAAGAAAGACACAGCAGGAGGATACCTGGAGTAGATGCCAGGAGGCCTGGTGCTGGGCCCTCTTAGACCCTGGTGTTCTGGTTCTCCAAGGATCAAGTCTTACTCATATCATGCCCACTGTCAAGGGAAGAGTACACTGCTCAGGAAAGGATTTTTGTGTTTCTTCTTTTTTGGGATATAATTTGTATAAGGAATGAAGAAAATGGGTTTGGGAAAAAGCTAAGGAACTATAGAAATTTTTTATTCCATGCTGTACACACTCCATCCATTACCCAATGCACAAGGCCTTTTCCTGACATTGTACTTTGCAAGCCAGTTTAGCAACCCAATAAAATGATCTTAAGTTTCCAACATCATCTATCCACCCTAGGGGATAATTTTGGATTTGTTTGGACATGTCTTCCCTCTTGGACCCAACTTATATCCAAGAGAATAAAATATTGTGATTAGTCAGACTCAAATATAGCTTTTCTGTCTGTTCTTTGCTTTCTGCTAGACTGGGTAAATGTTAAACCTTTTCTTCTGTTCTTCATGTTTCTTATGTCTTTTGTATATTTTATATTTTTTTGTGTATAATTGTGCTGCATTTTGTGTTACTTCCTCAATTATATCTTGTAGTTTACTTTAATTTTCTCTTAATCTGGTTCTCATTTGCTATTTAATCTACTCTTTGAGTTTTTAAAACTTTAATGACCAAGTTTTAATATTTAAAGGTCATATGTATTTTGCTTCTGTTTTCAGTTTGCCTCTTCTTTTTCATAGTGCCAGTATGCCCATAATGAAATTAAAGCTCATTTTCATTTCCATTCTTATTTTATGATCTCTTTCTGATTGTTTTATCAACTATTCTAAAATTTATGGTGATACATCTCCTGATCTTTGTGTCTGCTGATTCTCCCTTGGTGGTGGTTTCATTTCTTATGTGAGTTGTAAATTTTTCTCTAAGCTCCTGCTAAATGGGGGTTGCAGGTTTTTTTTTTTTTTTTAATGTAACTCATGCACTCTTCTGTGGCTCAATTTTGGTTGGTCTTCTGGGACTCACTTGTACTGGAGCAGTTTCATAATTTTCTTTTGGTTTGAGTTTATGGTACTGCTTGTGCACTGTGACTTCCAATAACATATATCTGATGTGAGGTTTCAGTCTTGTGCAAATTTTGTTTTCCACTCAGATTTCCCACAATTCCAAGCCTCCTTTTCTTCTCCTCCAAACTGGTAGATAGCATTTTTCTAGTTCTCTCTCTTTTTAACCATTAAATTAGAGCTAGCATTTTTATTTATATACAGAGTTTTCAAATCAAAGGTAACAGATAATTATGCATCAGGATTGGTAGGAACACCCAATATTATTTCACAACGGCTACTATGTGTTTCTGTTTCTAGTTCTCTTCATACAGTCAAGGCAGTTCTTTCAGGAACCTCACCTACTGGATGGGGGAGTCTTATATCCTGTTGTCTTCCTCTCACTGACCCTTGGCAGCATCTCCTTTTATATTTGAGGTGAAGCCTGTGACCTTGACTCTCATCCCTTTTGGGCTCTTCTTTCATCTGTTGTCAGGAAGTAGTATGGTTCTGAGTTACTTTTTTTTCTGATTTCTCAATACTTTCCTCCTTTTCTTATTCTCTGTCTTTTGACCTCTCCTCTTCTTCTCTCCTCTCCATTCTTTCTTCTGAGTGTAGAATTCTATCATCTTATTGCTTTATACTTTTCCCAGCACTCCTGTGTGTTTCTCCCGTAGAATTGATAGTGTCTGGGTGTCTGGTGACGGTGGCAGAAGCAGGCAAGTCAATTCTATTCATGTTGTCCAGTGATATTGTGTAATTTTCAAAGACTGAGGTAGATTGTGCCACTGCCCAGGTCAAGACTACTAGTAACTTGCGGTTTCACTTAGATAAGTTAGCTCTTAATTTTTTACTTTGGCTTACAATGGCCTATATGAGTTGACCCCACTTTTCTGTTCAACCAGAGCTCTTGGTACTTTTCCCTCATGCTCTTCTAGTTGTCCCTCCTGCCTGAAATGATAGGTTCTTCGGTCTTTGCATGGCCATCTTCACTCTACTTTGCAGATAATGGAACTGTCACTTTTCTAAAAAGGGTTTTCTGATTATTCTATCCAAGGTAGGTCCTGAGTTCTTCCCTCTCAGAACATCCTGTGCCATAGTCTATGTGACTCTCATCACTGTGTTATTTAATATTGTTATATTTTTTACTTGTTTATTTTGGAGGCCAGGATTATGAAATTGCTGATGGAAAGGAAAGAAATGATTAAGGATAAATTCTAGATTTGGAGCTTCAGCAAATGAAAGAAACAGGTGAGGATGAGAAACAGTTCTGTTTCCAAAATGATTGCATTTGAGATTTCTGTTCTTCATCCCAATGAATAAATCAATGGGAATTTAGATATAAAAGTATGGAACTCAATGAGCATTAGGGATAGAGATGTAAGCTTAGATGTCATCACACACCTAAGCTACAAGACTAAATGATAGTACCCAGGGGAAGAGAAGTGTTAGAATAGATGGTAATATAGCTTATGAAACAACCACCAGTGTGTTGTAGTCCCAGCTACAAGGCAATGCCCCTAAATTAATATTCATACAATGTGGGAAATTTCATGATGAAATTAAGTGGTATTGTCAAAAATTTGTTTAATTACCTCAACTCTTGCTCCTGCCAGTCAGGTTTGAGGCATGGAACATCCAGGGAAGGCTACTATGGATTGCTGGAGGAAGACAAGTAAACTTGCTCAGCTCTCCTTCTAACCTGACTCGACTTCTCCAAACAAATGTACAGAATGATTTCATAAATATTGATTCTTCCCTTCTCCTTGGAGCTGGGTGTCATGGGCCTTGACACAGATGACATATGGGTGTTGCCCACCACCATTCCACTCTAAATCTCTAAGAAGGTGTATCTTCTCGTTAGTCTCAAAGCATATTGAGGATGGACTAGAAGAGGTTTCCATCCTTTTGTTTTGGGATAGAATTGGGCAACTTATTTATAGTTCAAAGAAGCAGAGAAACATTGCTAAAATTCTTCAGATGATTTAGTCCAAGATGGGAATTCTGCTCTTATATTATGAGATACGTGATAAAGTTGAAAACTAGTCAACTGTGTTCTTCGTAATAGAATGAACAGGCTCTCTGTCTACTCTAGCTTCCTTGAGGCAGAGATCATCTTGCTTTTAAATCTAATTTACTTACTGCTCTCATTGTCTTCCCCATGTATTCATACTATGAAAGTCTTGCCTAGCAACATGGATTGTTTACGCAGTCTGTGTGGCTGCAACTGAGCAATATATCCATGTCTTTGCTTTACGATTTCAAGCAAAACAAAAAGTCTCATAATCACCTTGTTCAGGAAGCAATGAGAAATATTTAAAAATTCACATTTTCATGGATCTTTTGTCATGAATAGGACTAAAGTTCCAAATGAGATGCATTTTGTATAATGCATGTAGTGCCCCATGCTGAAAGAGCTGTTGTCTTTGTCATTTTGATTTGCTCAACAGACATTTGGAAATTAAACAATAAAGAATAAGTTTCAGTACATGACATTTCATTTTTGGATAACTAGCAAGCCAAATTCCCAGGCATTGGTACTAGTATATTCATCTCCACAGATGCCCAGAAATGAAATGAAATGTCACCTACAGCAGTAGAAACACTTCATTACTATTATACCCCAAACTTTTTTCCAGTAAAATATTTTGTTAAAATTAAATGTAAAACCAAAACCTGTGTGATGGTTGTTCAAGCAGCTTTAATGGGCTTTAGAATGGAGCACACCCCCGACAATTCTTCCATGGATGTTTTACTATGCACAAGACGGCTGTTCAAAGAATATTATACTATAGTATTCTTTCCTCATCTTTTTGGCGGTGTGTTGAATCAACTGAATTGTAACTTATAAATTTTTTCTCAAAATATCTTGGAAAATAGCTTTTGTTTCTATTTATAGGTAGAGTATGTGTTTCCTGAAAACATCGTCCCTTTCGCTGAATTATTCTTTCCTTTCTCACCCTCTAGTTGTTCATGTAGCAAATATTTATTTAGGTACCATATTACTGTGTTTGTCCTTGGGGGTGACAACTGTAAGCAGGATAACAAAGGTCCTTGGGCCCTTATGGAGTTTGTAATTTAGCCAAGTAGAGAGATAATGGCACAAAACAACAATAACCATGACTTCTCATCCTTATACTATGTTTACCATTTTCCAGGTACTGTTTCAGTTGAGCTCATGTATTACGTCACTTAATCATTACAATTATATTTACTGAACTATTACATGAAAATGGGACGATCTTATGAGATATGTTCCATTATTTTCCCCATTGTCTGGAAAAGAAAACAGAGGCAAAAAGAAATTTTAAGTAAATGCTCAAGGTCATACTACTAAGAAGTGGTACTAACAATACAAGGTGATGAATGATATGCTATAGGAAGTTCAGGATATTATGAAAACATGAGGTAGGACTCCTCACCTGGTGTCTCAGCTATAATAAAGTACCATAGAATAAGAGACATACATGATAGACATTTATTTTCCAGCACTCTGGAGGCTGGAAAGTCCAAGACCAAGTTCAAGTAGTGTTGAACTTCTGGTAAGGATCCTCTTCTGTATTTGTAAACAGCTGTCTATTTACTATGTGCCCAAATGGTGTATGGGGAGGAGAGCAAGATTTTCAGTGTCTTTATTTTAAGTCATTTCTAGTGTCCTTATGATACATAACACAACATAAATGCTGCATAAGTAGATATTATATATATCGTATTGCTTGGGACTAAAGACTAGAAAAAATGTCTGTATGTGTTCAGTGCAATCATTTTCCCAAATATTTTATTTTGAAGTTAGAGGAATCTGTAGATGTGGACTTAAAGATATGAAGGGCCAACTTTATAGCATTTTTATGCAATGGCAAGTATTTCTGTATGTGAGTATACATATATTCAAGTGTTGAGGAGTGTGTGTATGCATGTGTACAGATGTGCATGTGTGGGAGAGGGCAGTAACCTTTTCTGCCACTTTCAGATACATAGCATGCTCTAGTTAGCTCTTTGTAAAGTATATGTATTATTTAATCAGGCGAGGTGAGGTGTTGTTTATATTCCCATTTTACATGTGCAGAAACTGAGGTCAAGTTTCTTTTCCAAAGGTATGCATTTGGTGTGTGGTTGAGCTGAGGTAAGGCATACACTGCAGACCTCTGACTCCTGGGTCAATATTTATCCTTTTGTCCCATGGCTGCCTGGTGCTGTGAATCTTCAGCTGGGTGTTTGGTCTCAAAAAGAGATATTCATTTTTTGTGGTGCACTCAGCTGACATTTCATTTTGTTTCCTTGCCATTTATGCTCACACACCACAGTGGTGAGTGTCTCAGTGCATTTTTGAAGTATTGATTTCCAGTCAATCCCATCCCAAAGACCCCAGTGCACACTGAATTCTGTTTGCCTCACTTCAGCTCACTGCACACTGCTACTGGAGAGCTTCTAGTTTGTTCTCACTCTGCTTATGTGCACATTGACAGAGCTTTATATAGTTACCAGGGTGTCTGGGCTAGGAAAACACCCGAGTTTCGAAATATGGGCAGATTTTGCTATTTTTTAAAAATTAAAACCAATCTCCTTTTCATACGTAGAAATATGTGCATTGGTGTCATTTCATATAAATCCATATATTTTCAGTATGAAATCTTGTTTTCATTTGCCCTTACCTATTCTTTCTCCAAGAATATCAGTTTCTACCTCCAGCTAGCCCATATTTACGATGTAGCAGGTGGCCTTCCAAGTATTTCCCAGTATTTATAAGATCATAAGCAAATATATGTAATATATATTATATATATAGCCTAAAACTATACATATGTATGTTTTACAAAGCCAGCTTATTATTTTACAAAATAAGATTGTATTATTATTGTATATACAGTATTTCATCTTGCTTTTCCCCTCAACAGACATTATGAATATTTCTCCAGGTCAATTGTAAGAGCTGTGAGTTATCTTTTATTTTTTGATTAAAAAATAAAAATTTGGGCCGGGGATTTAGCTCAGTGGTTTTGCCACCTGCTGTGCAAAGCACAAGGACCCGAGTTCAATCCTTGGTACCAAATAAATAAATAAATAAATAAATAAATAAATAAATATAAAAATTTAAGAAATACACACATATGGAGAAAATAATACAATGAACCTCCATTGCCTACCACCTGGTTTCAACAACTATTGGCAATTTTGTCAATCATATTTCATCTGTCCCACCTGGATTTTGCTGAAATACTTTAAAGCAAATTCCATATTTTATTTTGTTTTGATCCTCCACCTGTCTGTATGCACCACTAGCAAAGAAATGGGGATTTTTAAAATACTGTATTAAATTATACCATTATGAACTATAATAATTTATATTAGTTCTTTAAAATTACCCAATACCTAGACCAGGTTCAAATCTCTCTTATTTCCTCAAAAATATTTTTCTATAGTTAGTTTGTTTGGATGAGGATTCAAATCCAAATAATATATTTACCTGATATGTCTTATAAGTCTCCTTGCAATGTGTAACCCCACCCCTTCCCATTTTATACCTTCATTTGTTGAAGAAACCAGGTTATTTTTCTTTCATAATTCACTACCTTCTAGATTCAGCTTTTCTGTCCTCATGGCAATATCACACATTCTACTTTGTGCTTCCTTCATCTATTTTGTTGACTATAAAGGACAGATTAGATTCAGGTATAATTCTCTTAACTGAGTACTTAATAGATGGTGCTATGCACTTTTTTACATTGGGAGGAAAACAGCCCTGGTCAGCCTGCGTTAAGTGATGCTGAAATTGGTTTCTAGGTTTAGGTGGGGACAGCTTCACCTTTCCAGTATAAACTTTTCCATCAACTTTGACCTCTTGGACTCAGCCTTCAATTATGAACATTACCTATATCTATTATTTCAGTCAGAGCTGAAAAATGATGATTTTCTAAACCTATTAATCTTTCTGTGTTTATTAGTTGCAATCCTTCTATAAAGCATTCTCCCTTATCAATCACTGGTAACCTTGAAGAGAAGTCTGTATAGAAAAGGAATAAAGACATGATTCTTTTTGTTTCCCAATTCTCTGGAGAATGAGTTGGTTCTCTGGCAACCTCCAGTGGGGATTAATAATATTTTTGTACTCATATATATGATGTGTTTTAGTTGGAGTTTTTATTCTATTTGATGCCCAAATGGTCCCATACTTGGCCAGTAGAAACTCCTCAGATTTGCTTCTTTGGTCTCATTTGACCAGACTCCAGTAGATGGTCTCCTTAGTTTCTGGCAAAATAAAATGACCTAGATTTACCTAGTATATTTTCTACTCTGGACTAGAATGAAGCATATCTCCAGGGAGGACTGGTCCCTTTTAGTGGAAAGTGATGTTTAGAGAACATAGTCTTGTTTCTAGAAGTTAATTGTATTTTAGATGGCTCTATTGTGTTTCATAATATACCATGAACTATTTAACATTCCAGTTGTTGGCATTCACTTTGGCTCCAGTTTTCTATTCCATCTTTCAATTGCATAGTCACATTGAAAGTGCGAGAAAATTGTCCAAAGAACTTGTTACGACCCTTTTCTCATTAGCAGAAATATTAATATTGAAAACTAAAATGTGAATACTTGGAATTCTTCATAGAAATTCTGATAATCCAATAGTTCTTGGATAATATGTGAGCACTACAGGAAAATAGAAAATTCTTCATCTGGGTAGAGAATTTCTCCTGTCTCCCTGGAGCTTATTTTTAATAAGATGAGAAATTATATCCTCTCTTCCTTTCTTCTCTTGTTTAGAGTAGAGTTCTTTTCCTTCCTTCAGGGATTTTAGTAGCAACATATTTTCTTTCTTTTTCTAACTGTGCTTCTGGCAAGGGGAACATGTTCGCTCTTCAAATCATAGAGCAGCTTGGACCTCTCATAAGCTCCATACAACTTGGGATGGAAGTACAGCTGTGTGCCATATTGGCAGAACATTTTATTCTCACAGAGAGCATTCTGGCTTTCTTGATTCTATATTTTATTTCTTTGCCAATCAGTGGACAGTGTGCAATAGAGAAAACGCAATTTATTGAGAGCTTTCACATCTATAGCAATAACCATTCTTGGCTGGTTACAAAGTTCCCCAGATGCATTCTGCTATATGACCTTGATTTTCTAGTTCTTTGTAAATTCACAGCACTACAGGAACCCTGCCAACTGTCCCTTTTTTCAGTATTTACAAAAAAGGAAGCCGATTAGTAATGCTCTTAATGCTTTTAATAGTGCTTATCAATATTCCAAAAAAGAAATTTGTTGGAGTTTAATATACATTTCAGAAAAGTAAAAATAGTTGTATAGTTTGAAGAATTTCTACCAACTGAACACATATAACTTTTTATTGGATCAATAAATAGTACATGATAAGCACCACCGAAGTCTATGTTCCTTTCCGTAAGTATCTGCCCTTCTGCCTCTAATAACCATCATCTTAATCTCCAAAATCACAGATTAATTTTGTCTGGTTTTGTACTTATATAAGTGGAAGTATATACTATGTACTCTTTTGTATCTGGCTTTTCTAAATATTTGTGGTATTCAGTCATATGACTATGTATAATTGTAGACTGCATTCTAATTGTTGTATAGTGTCTATCATGTGTCTACCACAATGCATTTATCCATTCTCTGTTGATGAACACTTGAATAATTTGTAGTTTGGGGCTTTTACAAATAATACTGCTATAAAGATTCTCACTCTAGCAATACATATATATGCATACATATATGTGCAATATATATATATATATATATATACACACACATTTCTGTTGGGTATACATCTAGAAGAGGGATTTATAGTCATAGCATATGTAATATATTAGATAATACCATGTAGTTTTCTGAAGTGATTGTGCTAAATCAAATTGGCCCTACCAGGTATGAGAGCTCTGCATGATATATGTGCTCACCAACACTTGAGACTTTCCATCTTTGCATTTATATGTGTATACTTTTGTGTTGAAAAGGATTTCCAGAGTATGGAAGACTTTTTAAGAATACCCTCTAAGCTCTGTCTGAAGTATAGCAATATATGTAGGATAGACTAGACTGGGCCTTTAACAACAACCAACTGTAAATGATAGGAAATGAACACATGTAGCTCTGCACATCAAAGGAGAAGGAGCCTACGGGTTTGGTGACTTTAGAGCAGTCAACTGTTTCCTAATGATGTTTATTATTGCATAAATTTTATGATAAAAATAAAGACAAAGAGAAGCATTCACAAATACATTACTGTAAATAATTTCTATAGTACCTTATACTCATCTATAAATATGAATTTTATATAGCTTCAATCATTGTACATAACTTCTTACTGTACTTTTTTGAGATAAACAATATATTTGAAGCATTCTCTCATGTCATTTAAACATTTTCTCATTTTATGTTAAGGTTGATTCCTTTTTAAAGTTTTATTAGGACTTGTTTGCAATACATAATGATAAGATATCCTTTATATAGAAGTCTTAAGAATGGTATTACTGAATAGAAAATTACTGTTTTTTAAATTTATCATGTATTTTTCTTTCCAAAAGGCTTCCCACAGTTTATACCAAAGGAACCCAACCCTTCTTAGAAACTACATGCAGTAATTTGGTTTTTTAATATTTTGATATATGGTCTCACTCTGTAGTTCAGGCTAGTCTTGAGCTCACTATGTAGCCCAGGCTGCCCTTGAACTCACAGCAATCCTCCTGCCTCAGCCTCCTGAATATTCCTGAATATTGGAATTACAAGTACGTGCCACCACACCTGGCTCCCCACAAGTACTAAGTTGGACTTACAGCAAAAATTGCTTTGTTAGGTATAACAAGCAAATAAAACAAATAACATATATGACAAATAAAATAAAGAAATAAAATATGTGGCAGATTGTAAAAGTAAGTTCCTGGCATTTGAAAGATTTACTAGTTCTTGCTTAGTTTTATTTATAATAGCCAAATCTTGAAACAACTCAAATTTCTACCAGAAGGTAAATGGATAAACGAATTTTGGTACAGTGGAGCACTGTGTAGCAACTAAAAGGAATTATTGATACACACATGACAACATCCCATTTATTTTATCCAATTTATTTCACAATTTACACAGGTGAATTGTGAAATAATTACACTGAGAGAAATATGCCAGAGGAAAAAGAATGTACTGTGATTCCATTATATAAACTCTGTAAGATGCAAACTAATCAGAGTAAGAGAAAGCATATCAATGGTTGCCTTAAAACCTGGGGTGAAGATGAAGTAGGGCAGGAAGGAAGGACTGTGAAGGACACATACAAACTTCTGGGATTGATGGATGTATTTGCTATCTTGATTGTGATGATGATTTTATGGGTTTATACATGTGCCACTATTTACCACCAGGTTCACTGTAAATATGTGCACTTCAGTGTGTATCAATTACACTCCAGTTAAGTTGTTTTCAAATGAAATTTATTGCTCAATATTTCTAACTCTTTGAAGATGAAAAGAAAGTGAAGGGCATTAATTACTGTTAATTAATTATTATTATGTGGTACAGTGGGTCCAAGGAACATAATTAAACCCCACAGAATCATAATGACAGGCATTCATGCTCCTTATTTTACATGACCTAAAAAGATATGTTCAGGCCCTAACATGGAAACTTGTGAACAGGAAATAGGGACTTTGGATGTGGGGTGGCAAATTCAATAACTGGTATCATTAGGAAAAGAGGAGAGGATGTACACATGGACACATAGGAAGAACACTATGTGTACATGGACGCAGAGACTGGAGTGATGCTGGCATGAGCTGAGTAGCATAGAGGATGGTTGGGAGCCACTGGAAGCAGGGAAGAAGTAAGGAAGGATTCTTCGCTAGAGCCTGCAGAATTGTCCATGGTCCTGCTGATTTTGGACTTCTAGCCTCTAGAACTATGAAAGAATAAATTTCTGTTGTAAGGCTCAGAAGGGATGGTTATAGCAGTCCTTGTAAATTAATTATAGCATAATCTGCTTTTATTAGCTATTACACTATAATTTAAATAAAGTTGATGATAATAACAAGGGGAAAGTACAAGATATTCCTACTATAGACTCAGATGTCTGTGATGAAACACTGCATTTCAAATAATGAATCCCCTTTTGTTCTCTTTGTTTCTATATCCCTTCTTCTGAAGCCAGATGTTACCATTTACATCTTTATGTTAAAATGCTAACATGGGGTTCTCAAGCACTGTCTATGGACTCTTGGCATTCCCTCAGACCATTCCAGGGAGCCTTTGAGGCCAAATGTATTCTCATTTTGCTTTTTTCACTGCATTGACATTGGCAGGTCAAACTGCTGACATCTGAGAATACAAGGCAGTACCACAAACTACACTAATGGACATTTTAGTCTTTACCTCCATTCACCGGCAGAAAACAAAAGACAAAGAGTTTCACTTAAGAATGACTTTAATGAAGCAGCAAAATGATTAATTTGATTAAATCTTGATCCTTAAATACACATCTTTTTAATATTCTACATGATGTTATGGAGAGTACAAAGCACTTCTGTTACGTTCAAATGTACAAAAAATAGTTATGTGTGATCAGTGTCTGGCTGACCTAGCAACTTTTCCCATGAACACCATTCTTATTTGACAGACAAACTCTGGTCATTCTGATTATTCCGACTTGAGCATTTAGCAGACATGGCCCTCCATATTCAGAAAATTTTTAAAAGCAACCATCCTAAAGATTCTGTTTTCTTTACTGAGAATGACATTTCTTATAAAAGCTTAAACCCAGGTAAGGTCCAAAAAAACCATAGAGTTTTGCCTAAGGACAAATAGAATAAATTACTAGAGATAGATTTGGAAACCAGGCACTCTTACTTCCAGCCTACTACCCTTCCCATTCCTCTGCAGGAGACAGGTGGCTTTCCATATTTCATGCTCCCTCTCCTTGAGATAGTAAGTCAATGCTGCAAAAGAAAGAAACACCAGGTGCAAAAACTGACAAGTCAGATATTACACAGCCACTTAATTTTTATTTTGTAATTTTCACAATCTGAGCAACCAAGTAGAATACATAAAGAAGACACTAAAACATGGCATAATAAAATTCATTTAAGCAAGAATATAGGCGTCTGTGTTTTCATCTCTAGCTCAGCTTTGTTCATTTTAATGTCAACTGTTTTCTGGGTCCAACACTCAGTTTGACAAAAGCTGCATGGAGTTGCAAATTGAGCCATGGTGCACAGCTTCTATGATTAAGGAATTCAGAATCTATCCAATGTAAGGCCTTGAGGGCAGAAAGAAATGCTGAGGAAAACAACATCTCAACATTGCCATGTAGAGATGAATGCCTCAAATAAATATTAACTGTTATTTCTGCAAACTTTCTCACTGTTTTATATACTTCATTTCCTCCATTTGTGAGTCTGCAATGTGTTCCAGCAACATTATGGGCTTCTGCTCATGATGAGTCTTCACAGCGTGGGCTGGGTCAGTGTTTGTAGCTCAGCTGGCTGGTGCCAGAGTGGAGAGCTCATCTGATTTGATTCCACCCCAGGCACTGAAGGATTTTCAAGATTTTCCTCTTAATATTTGGCTTTACTTGATAATCCTAGAGCATGCTGGGAAATCTCAGCAAGAGGAAAACTTTAGTAACCACAGGGAGGCCTGCTCAGAGGGCTGTGGGTATGAAAGTTTATGAGTGTGACTACTAATGACTCTTGAATCCTCAGCTCATCACAAGGTTTTCCTTCAGTATTAAGTGTGTAAGCTTGTGAGACAGAGGGCTTATAGAAAATTCAGCCATCCTTAGAAAAAACGAATGTATGATTGGGTCATTTCCCAAGAGAAATCTCACTAGCCAAGAATGTATATGGCACCTTATGATTCAGCTTGCAATTTAGAATTTCAAAAGGAGGAGTTAACAAAGGATTGCATGGGGTTTTTGCCTCGTGTTATCATTGTTTTTCTTTCTTATTTTTTGACTACTGACCTTGCCCTTGGCATATGCAGCATAAAAGCATCCTATCTGCCTCTGGTCAGTGTCGGAAAAAAACCCCAATTCAGAAACAGGCTCAATAGCCAAGAAGGTAATTAAATCCCGAAAGCCTGAAGATTTTCTTTCTGCAAACCAACTTCTTATGTGCTCTCTTTTTATTGTTGTTGTTGTTTGGTGCTGCGGATGGAACTCAGGTCCTTGCACTTGCAAGGCAGGAGGCAGAACCACTGAGCTAAATCCCTAGCCCCTCTTTTTGTTTTTTTTTCCCTTTTTTTTTTGTTTGTTACTTTAAATGTGATTGCCAAGACTTTCTGTCTTGGAAATGCTTAACAAGAGGCTGGATTATCCTTTGGTCTGGGTGCTCCAGATGTGAGCTGCCTCTGAGGCGGTAAGGGAGGGGCTGGAGGCTTTGCACTGTGGATGGGGAGATGGCAAGTTTTGCTGGCTGGGTGACAATGCTCTGTGCTAGTCTGTTCCTCATCAGATTAATTTTGCTGAACATGCAACAGATGTGTGAGATATCTGACAATAGCTGACACTGAAAGAATCTAGCCAAAAGTGGTGTGTGTACAGCAAGACCCCAGAATCACAAGAAGTCTTATCTCATGGCCTTGTACCTATAAAGCCTCACTCACAACAGCTAGGATGGCTCTATAACCCCAGCTTAATTTAATTGAATTCTGTTCACGTTTATTAAGTTCCTACTAAGAAAAATGCAAGAGGTTGAATATAATTAATTCTTGTGACTTAGGCTATCCCCGTTTTAAATTGTAGGAAACAGGATTAGAGATGACACGTGGCTTATCCAAGTACATGCAACTGGTTCTTGTCACATATCTTCATTTTGATGAGAGAGATGACTTTCCTTTCTGTTGCAAAAATAAAATCTCATGTCTGGATCAGTTGGACAGCCAATGAATTCCACCTTTTCTATGATTTTGGTTTTTTTCTTGGCAGGACATTGGGTGAGGCATGATATTCAATTGATACTTGATTGGTGGGAACTTTTGGAAAGATATGAAGATTGTCCCAGGGTAGATGCTCTAAAACTTCCCATTTGCTTTGGGGCACCCATGACACCCTCTGTAAAATCTTTATCCAGTAATGGTCTTTTCTCTTAAAATCATCAAAGAGCAAAGCTTATAGCTGTTACAACATAATTGTTTGGAAACTCTCAATGTTGGCATAACATCTTTGTTTATTATTTTAATTTAAGGCCCCTCAGGTCTCTGCCTCAACAAAGTGGGAATGTCTTCTTTTTACACTCTCAAGTTCTCATGCTGCCTGTGCCAACTGTTTTAAAGAATAAATATAGAACGAGTATGTCCCTCCTCACAGTATGAAGCTGTTTGTGTCAGACATGTTAGACTGGCTTGTCTGACATCTATACCAACCTCATTCTTGTCTGCTATTCTGTGCTGCATTTGCCAGGCATCTTTGCTGTGAAGGATTTGGATGTGGTTTAAATTCTACCAACTGGATGGAAATTCTATGGCCCTGGTGAAGTAGCCGCCACTCACTCTTTTGAGTTTAGCAGAGGTAAAGTAGCTGTGGAGTCAATAGCTTTTGGCAGTTTCCCAATTCCCAGACTGCACATAGTGCAGATAAAATGCTTTTTTCTTGAAGTTGTTGATTCCTTAGGGTATAAATCAGGGCGATCACCAAAGAAAGAGGATGAACATAAATAATATGAGAGAATAGCCTCCTATGATCATGGGGGACTGACTAGCAGGTCTAAAATATGTAGGCCAGACAAAAGGCTGGAAACCCAGAGAGAAGTTGTTGTTGCAGTCTTGGATCTGAAATCTGTAGGGCAGGCTGGAAACTCAGGCAGAATTTATCACTGTGCTGAGACAAAATTCCTTATTCTCTAGAAAAATCTTAGTTTTTGTCTTTAATACCTTCAACTGATTGGATGTTAGTTTTCACCGAATTTGTGTGCATTTTAAGACAAATTCTAATCCAATTCCCTAGACTATTTTTCGGAATTTTCCAAGTGCATTTTTAAATTAATAAACATATAAATATAAGATAAAAGATAGATGGTAATAGAATGATAAAAATTCCCAATGCTCAATGTATTGTATACCTAAAATGTACCAATAAACTTAATGAAAAAAAGATATTTAATAGGAAAAAGGGAGACACAGCTTTTGCGAAAGAGAAGGGACCAAGAGATGGAGAGAGGTTACGCATTCCGTCTCTTCTGTGTGCAGTCTTGCTGGGCAATCGCCTTGATGATCGTCTGGCTTTGAGGCTGGCCATGCAGACCCAGGTGGCCCTTACAGATGGTTTTATGACAGTGTTTATCTGAAAGTGGCTTGAAGACCATTTCTATCAAGATTACACTGGGGAAGGGGGCTTTGTAAAATTCCTGAGCTGACTGATTCATCATTTGTGGGGCATGAAAACCTGTGAAGCTGCATCTTAACAAGCTTTCTTGTTCAATCTTATGCAATCAGGTTTTGTTGCTACTGCCCTACCAGTTTGATGTGATCCCTAGAAATTCCCGACTTTTAATGTTATCCTCTCCAGTGATCACTCTCTCCCATAGGAGGACTCACTGGCCCAAAGGCAAATATACCATCACTCTGTTACATTAATGTTGTTTTTATCTCTGGGCCTTCTAGAAAATCATATGCTGAGAGAATAACTATCTACCCTTGCCAATCAAAAATGAAATTTTACCTTTACTTCATTAAATAACCAGTTTCCCCAAAGCTTCATTTGTTTGTGGGTATAAATAAAGGCACTTAATGTTTACAGCTCAAGTTTCACTGACTCATGGCCACACCAAGCAAAATTCTCCAGTTTTTCTGAGAGACCTTAGGAAATGGCTCATAGGTGTTCCCAGCCATGTTTAGCTATGCCTTGCAGCTGGTTCATGTGTGTTGTTTTGGGAATATTTTAGGTTGTTCCTCACCAAAGCCTTCTTGCAGATATTGAAATCAAATAAACTATTAGCACAGAAATCCAATTAACTGTTGGACACAGAAGTGGGGAGGATGCTTCTTACCTTGACTCTGTGTTTTACTTCATTTTTTCCATCTAGGCAATGCTATTTCTCCTTGAGCTCTCCAAAATTTCTTATAAAACTTTTTCATTCCATTTCTGCAAGCAACCCCTCTTTCCAACACCCAATTCCCACAAATAAACTGTGTGCTCCAAACAAAACTATTGTGGAAAATTTTATTCTTGTAGACCCCTTCACCAGTTCCTTATATATATTCAGCCTTGACTGAAGCTCAGTTTTATCTTAGGTTGGAACCCCAACACACACGTTAGGTTCCTGATGTTTATTAGGTCATTCTGCAAATCCAGTGATTTAAGAACTACTAAAGAAAATCTCTTGATAAAGCTTTAAATAAACTTCTAAGGCTAGGATAGATTGTCAGAATGAAACAGCCTGGCAGAAAGAGTTTGAATCTTAAGTGTCCCCTAAATGTCCATTTGATAAAGGATTGGTTCCCAGCATAGCACTTTTAGGAGGTAGAGGAAACATTAAGAGGCTAGAGTTAAGGGAAGGTCAATAGATCATTGATGGTATGCCCTTGAAAGGGATTAGGGGACCCTGGCTCCCTCTCTTTCTTTCTTTTGGTCCTTGGCCATTAGATGAGTGGTTTTCACTACCATGTACTCCTGCCATGATGTAGTGCCTTGCCACAGACTTAAAAGCAAAGGGTCCACCTGCCCATGGACTGGAATCTCTGACACCATGGACCAAAATAACACTTTTCTCTTTGTAACTTGGTTGTCTCAGGTATTTATAGCAATGAAAGGCTGACTAACACAGATCCCAAATAATGCTTGTGGTAGTTAGGGTGGAGTGTCAACTTGTTCAGCTAGGTTCTGCCCAGGGGATTGGGGCCACACACTTCTGTGTCTCTGGGTGGGACATAGAGTTGTGGCCTTGGAGTCTTTATCTGGTCTCTAGCCCCTTCTTTTGTGACATTGTTCCCTTGCTCTGATTCCCAGAAGCTATTAACTAAGGATCTTTGCTCCACCACACCATCCCATCATGATGTTTCTGCCTTCGATCCAGTTGATCATGGACTGAATACCCTTAAAATATGAGCCAAATTAATGACTCCTCCTTTAAGTTGTGAGTGTCAGGTATTGTGTTTAACAACATGAAAGCTTACTGATATGATAATAGTCCTGAAAAAGATTTTGTTTTTCCTTTAAAACATAACATCTGATATTTGAATTGTAGAATATAACAGGAAAGAGGGAAGGGAAGCATTGAACCACATGTAGAATTTAGCAGTCTGAATAGAACCCATTCTCCCCTACCTTCCTCCTCCTTTACCATGCATGACGTGCCAGCTGTCACTGAAAGCTGTTTCCAGGCCAATTACCATTCCTTTATCAGAAGGGATTATAAAATCTTAACAAAAGAACAGATGATGGGATGCCATTGGTTCCTCTGACTCTGGAACTCCTTCGAAAGGAAGTTGCATCTTTGCAGAATTATTATTATCAATCAGCCTTTATTGCTTCAGCTTTCTTTATTGCATTCTAACACACAAAGTAATGAAAACATATAATAAAGAAAATAAAACACGTAATGCATCACTGTGCAGATATTGCAATCATAGCAAATCCAACGTAAATGCCCTACAGGGAATACTTGAGTCTTCCAATACATTGCTAACAGTTTTCATGATACTACAGTATGTTATTTATCTACTAAAGCTGTCACACTCTGCTAAATATCATGCCAGTATCAACCCCAAATAGCACTACTCCTTCCCATCCTCAGAGGGGAGGCATAATTTTCTGCTACCATTGATTTTAATGTTTGCAAAGAGTAGCTCCAGCTCCTGAATAATTAATGCATAATGATTACTAAGCTATGGGTAGTTTACTATTCTAGCACCTCTGGTCTTTGCAATGCTGCTTGCTTTAATATGCACTTCACATATGAACCAAGAGGTAGTAAAAACCATTAAGAAGGCATAGAGCTCAGTCAATAATGATTTAGAGTCTGGACACATTCTGTGGTTTTTATTCTTGGCTCTCAAGCCCCATCTGCTGCTCACGCCCTGACTTGGTCTCTCTTTTGCAAATGCTTGTCTGATGGCAGAGTTTTTGCTCTGTTTACACTTAAAAGAGTCACCTTGAAAGTTCATGTCAAGTACACATTTCCTCTGTGGTATTTTAAGCCCTGGAAGAACACTGGCAATGGCTAAATATACTTGGAATGTTTCTGCCAGATATACGTATCAAACAACTTTATGATCTCACACAATACAATTACTTTGTAAATATTGAATACTGATAATAAGAAGGCAACTCACCATTGGGATCATAGAAAAGACTTACAAAGCGAGGGGCACTTTAGAAGAAACAAACAGCAAATTTCTCAGAGTGAGAGTGGCAGAATAATACTGTGAAGACTGGCTCTGCTCTGTGCTGCTGTGGTTTCTGCTCAATGATGGTTCTACAGTGACCTCAGACTAGAATGATTCCCATGTGTTGTAAGCTGTGGCATCCCAAAGGCAAAGATGGATTGTCGTAGTGGCCTTCTGTGTGAGCTGAAATGACCTAATGCCCCAGAAATATCAATGAGAAGACATGATTATGGCAGGGCAAATTCCTTTTGGGTAGGCATCAGAAAGGAACTAGTTGTTTCTTAGAAGGGCAATGACCCAAGTTTATTCCCTTTGATGCTTAATCTGGGTATGAACATATAATATGCAGTACAAAAGCAGTCAAGATATTTGTGGGATGGTGTTAAATAAAAGGATATTTTGTGTCATTTTAAATAAAGAGAGGACCTCTTAGAACCTAATTGCTCAATGATATATTCCATCCTCTTTAGAGTCCTCCATATATCCTCGTTAAATGAAAAAAAAGTACTGTTAATATTTTAGAAATAAATATGTAAATGCTTTGAGTCCAGTTCTGTAGATTGAAAAAAAGTTCTGTTCGCTTATGGTAAGAGATGCTGTTAATTTTTTGAGGTAGTTTGGCAAAAGGTCCTTGACTAAGTGAATCTCAGTGACCTACATGTTAGCATAAGCCTAAAAGGTCAAATTTGCTATTTCTTCCTCACCCAGCAGGCCAAGCCTTATGTGTTGTAATTGGTGTTTTGCCCTTTTCAGCTCTTAACTTGTTGCTAGACTGGGCGCTGTGTTAAATGAATAGGACCTGTGCTGTTAGTGGAACAAATGGAAGGAGGCTAATGTGTGTATTGCTCCATGATGGTGATTGGTTTGGTAATGAATTATTTGTCAGAAAAGAATGAGGCGAGAGAGAAACATTAGCTGGATAATTGTCCCCACAGTATGGTATATGATGGAATTACAAACTGAATATCAAAATCTCTGACTATTTTGGAGACATAGAAGAAACTGACTACAAATCAGCATCACTCTTCATGGCACTGACAGATGAACCCAATTCAGTTAGGATCCTCCTCTGCTTACAATGCACAATGGAGTCATTGGGTACATTCTTGGTCCAGTGGGTTGGCTGCTGACAGACACAGTGATAGGAGTGGGGAAGTCTGAGAAGCTCAAGAGAGAACCAAAAATTGGTTCTGCTCAGCCCTAAAAGCCTTCTCAATGCCATTGTACTTTTCCTCCAGGTGCAAGGGCCTCACTTTCCTTTACAGTTGTTTGTAGTTCTTTGTATGTGTGACCCAAATCACTGAAGGGTAGAGAAGGTGCCTGCCCATACCAGGTGGGTTGAATGGAACTAAGCAAAAGTTGAGCTTCACCCCTATTTATGTGCCAGAGGGTGACTTGAAATTTCTGTGACTTCAGTGTTTGTTCTGCTACTGTTTGGCTTTCTGGTGGCAAAGCTGAACAGCTTCTCACTGACCCCCACCTATTCTTGTCCATGATATCCCTCCCCCTTCTCCCCAGCCATTAAATCATTTCCTGGCCTGAGAAATGTGGGAGGACCAAAGATTCTACTTTTTCAAATTTGTATCAAAGTATACTTGCACTTTAGCTTGTCAAACTTGAGTAAATAATTTCACTCCATTGCTTTTTCCCTATGTTTAATATTCCTAAAGCAGTGGATGATTCATGTCTCCTTTGAATTGAGGGAGAGACATTGGGAGACATATAAAGAAAGTCAACTAGAGGAGGAGATGATGTGGGAGGGATATTGAACAGAGTTATATCTTTAAAAATGTTATCCTGCCAGATCTCTTATTAGGTATGCAAATAACTAAGCAAATCTCTGTATGAGTAATTTAACCTCTCTGTACTTTCATTTTTTCCAATTTGTAATGAGTATAACAATTGAATCTAACTCCTAAAGTTTTGAGTATTAAAAAGATGTAATGTGTCATAAAGTACTGCATGTCACATAAAGATACGCTCGATATTAAGGGGGAAATGCGAAAAACCACTCTGTCCCCAGTAGAAGCTGCAAAAGCTAATCTGGCTTCTAAAAGCTCCTAATTATAGCCAGAGATTGGGTCACATTCAGATATCCCCTGCCCATGTGAAATGGAAACATCTTTTAAACTTGAAACTTTTAAAGCTTGAAGGTCACAGAGAGTTGTATCAGGAAGATATATCATGGGATTTAAAACCAAAGAATCTGGGTTTGAATCATGATTGAACTGCTCATAATTATTTGGCCAATTACCCAATGTGTAAGTTTCCTGTGGCTGCTATAATGAAGTATCACAGTCTCAGTAGCTTAACAGAAATTTATTATTCTTTATTTCTGGAGGTTATAAATCCAGAATCAGTTCCACTGGGCTGAAATTAAGGTGTTAGTAAGAATGTGCTTGTTGGAAGCTCTAGGGAGAATCTATTTCCTGCTTCCTCTAGTTTCCACTGGCTGTGGATGTTCTTTGGCTTGTGGAGGCATCACTCTTGTCTCTTCATTTGACACCCCCCCCCCATAAAATCTTACTGTGTGTCCCTCTTACAAGGATATAGGTAATTGAATATAAATAATTTAGGGTAATCTCTTCATCTCCAGATCCTGAATTTATTCACATCTGCAATGATTCTTTGTCTTATAAGACAACACTTTTGAGTTCTAGAACTGAGGACCTGCTGTCTTTGGAAAGCTATTATTCTCTCAACCATATCTAACTTCTCTCGGCCTCAGCTACCTCACCTGTAAACTAGAAGTAATAATACCAAATTTGAAGGTGAGTATGACGATCAACTCAGAAACACATTAAAATGGCTTATTAATGTCAGTGTGTTGTATGAAGATTTTTTTGTGTCTTTAAAAACCCACTGAGGGTTGGGGAAGTAGTTTGGTGGTAGAGTACACACTTAGCATGCTTGAGGCCCTGGTTTGATCCCTAGTCCTTGGGAGGAAAATCCATTGAGACTATCATAAGGGCATCATGTACCCTACATTTCCTGAAATAGTATTAGGCTAACCTGAAATTCAAAGTCACAAGAGTTATGAGTTTATAAATGGCAGTTTTTAAATTGCCAGCCTACTTTTGCTGGACACTCTTCTAAGGACACAAAGTACAAACATAAAAAAAGACCTGACCTTGAAGAAATTGTATTCCATTTGGGATGAGAAGACACATAAAGTATGAACACACTTTTATAGGTGGCATGACAAAATATCACCAAGTGTGCTGTGGCATGGAGTAGAGCTAGGGAGGGTTAGGCCCAGCATCGGGAGGCAGGGAGAGTTTCTTGTCTCTTTTAGGTGATAGAATTGGGGAAAACTTAACTTGACTGTAGGTGTGAATCCCTTTTTTATTTTTCACCTTAAGTTAAGAAAATAATTTCTATGCTCTTTGATGCTTCAATTTTGGAATAGAATCAGTAATAACATTGTGGAATGAGATGAAAACTGAGTTATTTTCTGCTTGACTCTTCAAAGCTTGAAGGTCACAGAGAGTTCTATCAGGAAGGTGCTTTTTAATTTAGCACAGAGTCCAGGAAGACCTCTTAATCCTTTTTTTCCCACTTCCCAATTTAAGCATACCTGAATCTTTAATAATCAAACCAAATAAATAATGAAAAGCTCAGTGACAGCTGGTGGATTTGATGGAGCTAACCCTGGAAACAGATTTGTAATTCTGTCATGTTAGTGAGAAAGAAGATGTTGATCAGTATGTTCCTGATTCATTATCATGCTAGCAAGGGCCGCTGCCTGGTAATTGCCTGTCAGATCTCTTGTTCAGCCTGCAATAGAGGTAGACCTAGGAATGTGTCATTTTTACCTATTGGAAACAAATATTTTCTCTTTCAAATGCATTGTTTCAGCACTCTGAGTAATTATTATACGAGAGCTAACCATTGCAATTCCAGTTTCACAGAAGCTGGTAAATTATGAATATCTTACTTGGGGAGACAGGGCATATTTATCAAAAGATAAAAATATCCAGTAGCACATTCCAAAGTAGCAAATAAGTGGTTCAGACAAAGAGTTTTGAAGAGATTAGTGTCTAGGGAAAGACTCTGACCAAGAAGTAGGCCCAGAGCTGAGTTTTAGGTGTTGGCAGTTGGGAAGAAGCTAGAAAGAGTTTCTACAGAGACACAGGAAGAACGATAGCAGCATGGGTCAGAGGCAAGGATGTGCTAAGGTGATTGGGGAAGGATTTCTACCCATGTGAATAAAGTAGTATGATTAGAATTATATGATTGTAAAATTTGAGTTTGAGTACAGAGCTTTAGTACAGATTCATTCTTTAATTAACCAGCTACTTTTTGAGAGTATACTGTATTCTAGTTTTGACCTTGGAGTGATGAAACCTGTATTTTATAATGCTGACAATGAGAAACTAAGAATACTTTGAAGCACTGGAATAAAGTTAGAAAACTGATAATTTGGGAAGAGTCATTTGGCTGGCTTGTAGAGTTCATTAGAATGTGAGATGCTGGAAATGGGAGAAATGAAAGAACAAATTGTAAGTAGGACTCTTAGGAAAGGGAAGTAAAAGGGACATCACTGGAGAAAAGTTGCTATTATTTTGTAGTTCCATAGTACTTTATAGAGTATGTTGTTTTCTTATACGTCTATTTCCCCACCAGACGGTGAGCACCTCAAAGACACAGACCACACCTGATTAACTGTGTTTCTTTTTAGTCCCTATCATTGTGCCTGGTGCATGGTGAGTTCTTGTTCAGTGCTGACTTCCTCATTTTAAAAAAATGGATGTGGAAGACTAGGGGAAAATAGTTAAAGAAGCCTCAAATCTGGTGCACTAGGCTTTTTCAAATTTGGAACCAGGGGAGGATTATTCATTAACAAAAGAAAAGGGAGAGCCACTCAGAGCTGCCACTGAGCCAAGATGTTCTATGCTCTCATTGGTCAGGTATTTGACCTGGAGGTGATAGTGAGGTATTAGTACTGATTTAAATTTCTAGGCTACATTATGGAAAGAAAAATAAAGGCAGCAGTGCTCATAAGATCTTGGAAGACACAAAGATCTGCAGGTACTTGGATTTGGTCGGGGGAGAGGGGTGGACAAAAACCCAAACATTGGAAGCCAACTTGAAGGAGAAGCTCACTAGATGAATTCCAGTATCAATGGTGTTTAGAGAAAGAAGCAGAGTACCTCTTGATCCCAACATTACTTACAGCCTAGGGCTGGCAAGCACACTGTCTTGGGACAGGATCTAAGCCCTTGAGGGAAAAAGCCTAGTGCACAATTGACCACCAGACTGCTGCAAAGGGTGCCCAGCCTAACAGTCACTGCCCAGTGTCCACCTGTCATAGCTCTGTTTGTATTGAGACAGAGCCCAGTAAGCGAGATAGCCACAGGAGAGGGCCTCCTTAGTTTAGGGCACTAACCAAGGTGCAGGCCAGAGAATCACTTAGAGAACAGTGACAGAGTTGGGATTGGAAAGCCCTAGGTACAGAAAGAAACAAAGACATGGTCCTGATTAGGGATCCGGAATCAGGCTTTGAATGATCCCTGGGACAGACTGGCAGATTGTATCAAAAAACAAAAGTCAACTATATATTGCCAATAAGAGACATATCTTATCCAAAAAGGAAGCTCATAGACTAAAGGTAAAAAGATGGAAAACAATACTTCATGCAACTGAAGCTTGAAAGCAAGCAGGAGTAGCTATCTTATATTCAGACACAACAGACTTCAAGCCAAAATTGATCAGAAGAGACAAAGATGGCCACTGCATACTGGTAAAGGGAACAATTCAAGGGAGAGATAATTGTAAATGTATACACACTGAATAGTTACACATCTAACTTCATAAAACAAAATTACTGGACATAAAGGGGCAGATAGACACCATTACAGTTATAATAGGGTACTTTAGTACCTCACTTTCACAATTACACAGGTCAATCAGACAAAAAATCAGTAAGAAATATCAGAGTTAAACCACAACATTGAACAAATGGACTTATCAGTTATCCACAAAGTGGGGAGTGTTTTATCCAACAACTACAACAGAATATATATTTTTCTCAGCATCACTCAGAACATTTCCCAAAATAGATGATATCTTAGGTCATAAAGCATGCTTAAATAAACACTAAGGAATTAAAATAATCTCTTGCATACTACCACATTGCAGTAAAATGAAACTAGAAACTAACAGCAAATAAAAGCATAGAAACTATACAAACATATGGAGATTAGGTAATATACTCTTGAGTAACCAGGCCGGGGCTCACAGAAGAAATTGAGGTAGAGAAACTTAAAATATTTCCTACAATCAGCAGGCCATGTGGACGCCAGTGCAGGGCAGAATGAGGTCCTCATGGTGGAGCTGCAGCAGCTCTTGATGCAGGAGGCAGCAGACTCCATGGTGAAAGTGTGGAGAGAGAGAACATCTGGAGGTTGCAGGGCCTCATGTTCCAGTGCAATGCCAACAGCCGACAACCAGGTATCCATGTAGCAGATCCACCAATGCATTAAGTGTTGCCATGCACCTCTAGCTGGGCCTTGGTGACCGATGAGTTGGAAAAGTTCCAGGACTGCCTGGCCTGGTGCATCATGCATTGTAATTACAAAGCCAAAGATTCAGTGAATGCAGAGGGAGCCTCAGGTGAAACGCAGATGGACAGTTGTGTGACCCAGTGTATGGATGACTACATGAACCTCCTTTCAACTATGACCAAGAAGATGAAGGCATCTGTCTCATTCATTGGGAAATAAAAGTCTTTGCCAGTGGCCATCAGTGCTGAGCGTAGGAATCTATTTAAACAGAAGAATGGGAATTTTAGAATTTTAAGTAAAATTTATGAATGGAAAAACTAAGGATGACAGCAAGTTTAAGACATATTTCATTTGCCTCTGGACCCTGGCTCCATTATGTTTGGCTGCTAGAAAGTGAAATGGAAAAAAACTGGAGCTAACGTTTGGGTCAAAGATGGCACAAGAGGGCGTTTTGAGTCTAAATCTCATGTGGCAAGACCTTATCCTGGCAGTAGCAGTCTCCTTTGTACCAATTTGTACCAATCACATTCTTCTTAATGCACAGACACCAACAGGCTAGCAAGTTCCTCTCTTCTGCCTATGATGTGGTGGAGTTACAGGAGAGGTGTCTTTGTAACCAACTTCTTATTTACCAGAAGTATCACCACACTATTTTCTGTAAGCTGTACAATAAAATCCAGGATATGACTAATTTAGAAGGGGCAAAAAAGATTTCCAGATCTCCATTTTTCTTGGTTTCTGACATGCAAGAGCATGAAGTGGATTTAAAATGTGGAGTTGAGAGAGAGAGAGAGAGAGAGAGAGAGAATGAATATGAAAACTCTGGCCATCAAGATATGGATGTGTATTTCTTGAAATTTTTACACTGTATCTCTCAGCCTGGAAACTGTTGCAAAAACATGAGAGTCAGTGCCACAAATGATGTGGAAGGCAGAACTTCCTTCATTGGCTCATGGGCCCTCTCGCTTTTGGCCACAGTTAACAGGAATGGGATGGCCTGTGTTTAGATGTCCTCCCAAAGCCTCATGCAGTCTTTTTCAGAGGTGGCTGAATCTAGAGTGTGTGATTGATTCATGGTAGGTCTAGGCCTGAGGGCACTAGGATTGAGGGCATGAGTGCTACCCACTCTGATAGTCTCAATAAGATAAAGAGGGAGAAAGATGATTTTGAGGTGCCTTGTTGCTTTTGTTGTCTTCCACTGCCATGAACTCTTGCCCCTCTGCCACTCTGCCCTGGAGCCAGCCCATTATGGACTGAAACCTCTACAAACTTTAATCCAAATAAACCTTTCCACCTTTAACTTTGAGTGTTGGGTATTTTGTCTCAGCAATGAGACAGAAAGTAACCAATGCACAGGACAATCTTGCAGTGACACTTTTCTTCTAAATGGTAAAAGGTTTTGACTGTGATATATATGTCAGTATCCAGGAATTAATAGTAAAATAGGAACTGTTGGCTAGTTAAGGGAATTGTGAAGTACTGAATTTGAAGAAATTGGTGTTTATAGAACAGAATGGAATGAAAGCCTAAACCCAGCATTGCTTCCTTAGCCTCTTGAATTAGCAGTGCCTGATTGAGATAATCCCCTGGCAATAGACAGATCAAAAAGTAAGCAACTTGAGCTGTGACTCTTTTATGGAATTCTATTTTTGCCTGGGGCCTTTGCAACATGCAGTGTTCCTGCCCCAGCATGGCATCTTATCTTTTGGATAAAGACTGTGCTGCCCTTTTAACAACTTATTACTTGACAATATAGCCTGTTTTCTGTGTCGAGGCTGTGATAAATTTTCCTAGTGGTTTAGTCTTAAAATAAATGATTTCGTTGTCTCCCAACTACTGTATTTCATTTCTTGTATCTGGGTAGTGACTATTTAACTTTTTCAGTATGTTTCTCTTGTTATGTGTGAAATAAATTGAAGCTGTCCAGAAGACGGGGGACAAAAGAAGTTCCTAGAATCAAATGACAATGATAGCATGACATACCAAAACCTATAGGACACAATTAAAGTCATTCTAAAAGGAAAGTTTATAACTGAAAAAGACTGAGTGATCCCAAATAAATAACCTAATAATGTATTTCAAGGTCTTAGAAAAAAATAGGATCAATCCAAATCCAAAACTTGTAGAGGAAAATAAATTATAGAGAAAAGAGCAGAAATTAATGAAATTGAGACTAAAAAAAACAATATAGGGCCGGGGATTTAGCTCAATGGTGCCGCTGCCTGCCTTGCAAGCACAAGGTCCGGAGTTTGATCCCCGGTACAAAAAAACAAAACAAAACACACACACAGTACAAAAGTTCAATGAATCAAAGAGGTGGTTCTTTGAAAGAATAAACAAATGGACAAATCCTTAGTTTATCAGACCAAAAGAAGGAAAGAAAGGACTCAGATCAGTGCAATTAGAAATGAAAAAGGCCAAATCACAAGTGACTCTGCAAATATCCAGAGGATTATAAGAAACTATTTTGAAAACTATTTCAGTAAGCTGGAGAATCTAGAAGAAATGGATAAATTATTAGATACATATGAATTACCAAAATTGAACCAAAAAGATATTAAAACAATGAATAGACCAATAACAGTCAATAAGGGAAGTAATAAAATCCCTATCAACTAAGAAAAGGCCAGGACCTGGTGGCTTCAACTCTGAAATTTTCCAGGACTTCAGAGAAGAACTAGCACCAACACTCCTCAAACTCTTCCATGGAATTGAAAGAGAAGGAATACTCCCCACCTCATTCCTTGAAGCAAGTATTAGTCTGATACCAAAACTGAACAAGAACTCAAAAAAAGAGAGAGGAGATAGAGGAGAGAGAGAGAGGAGAGAGAGAGAGAGAGAGAGAGAGAGAGGGAAGAGAAGGAGAGGAAGGAGGAAGGAAGGAAGGAAGGAAGGAAGGAAAAGAAAAAAGGAAAGGAAAGGAAAAGAAAACTACAGACCAATTTCCTTAATGAACATAGATGCACACACCTCAACAAGACACTGGCAAAAGGAAGGGGAAAGGAAAAGAGGGAAAGGAAAAACTATGAGAAAAGAAAAAAAAATGGAAATGAAATTTATGTAAATAGGAAAGGGCGGAGGGGGTGAAGGGTGCACAGGTAATAGGGAAAAAAATAAGAACCAAGATACATCATGTACAGGTACAAGCACCCAATGATAAATGTAAACGAATTGTATACCCAAAATGTACCAATAAGAGAACTAAAAAAAAAAAAAAAGGCACTGGCAAAAGAAGGCAACAAATCATTAAAAAGATCACATATTGTGACCAAGTGGATTGGGGAGCTAAAAACTACCTAGCAGCTGTTGGATCCAGCTTCTGTGGTGTCATTGTTTTTAGAGTATGACTGAGTACCTGACCTACTACATGAACTATGTCTTCATTCTGACAGTCTCTCCTCAAACTGGTCTTTCTTTTTGCCCATGCCTTCATAGGCACAAACAAAGACTTTCTGAACAGAGTAAGAAATGTCACAAGTAATAACTCAAAGAATCAACAAATGGGATTATATCAAATCAGAAGGCTTCTACAACCAACAGAGTGAAGGGACAAGGTACAGAGTGGGAAAGAATTTTTCCAGCTACTCCTCAAAGAAATAATATCTAGACTATGTAAGACTCAAAAATATTAGACCTTCTCCCCAAATAAAAGACCCTATGAAAATGATGAGAAATTGAGATGAATAGACATTTCTTTTTTTTCTTTTTTGGTACCAGGGATCGAACTTGGGTCCTTGTGCTTGTGAGGCAGGAGACAGAACCGCTGAGCTAAATCCCCAGCCCCAATATTTCTTAATAGAAGAAGTACAAATGGCCAATAAGTACATAAAAAAATGTTCAGCATTTTCAGCCATTAGAGAAATGAAAAAACATCACTGAGATTCCATCTCACTACAGTAAGAATGGCTACCATTATGGATCAGAAAACAAATGCTAGCAAGGTTGTGAGGGAAAAACAAGCCCTTCTACATTACTAGAACATAAACTAGTACAACCATGTGGGAGCAAGTATGGAGTTTTCTCAAAAAACTAAGAATATAATTTCCTCCAGACCAAATGATAACGCTTCAGGGTATCTTCCCAAAAGAAATAAAGGCATATTACTGTGATGTTTGTGTATCCATGTTTATAGCAGTACAATTTACAAATGCTAGATCTTGGGAGGGGCCTATACGCTCACCAACAAATTAATGGGTAAAGAAAATGCAGTGTATATATACACAGCAGAGTACTTTAAGGAAGGATACTTTTGAGTCATTTGTAGGAAAATGAATGCACTTTGAGACAATAATGCTAAGTGAAATAAATCAGACATAGAAGGTTAAGCATCACATAGTTTCTCTAATGAGAAACCCAAAATATAATTCACTTAAAAAGCAAAATAAAAGAGAGATGGAGGAAACAGGCAGGCAGGCTTTGTGGGATGGGAAGGAGATGTGAGAAAGGAGGGAAAAGGTAGGCAGGAGAGGAAGGAGGAGTAGAATGGTCAAGATATGATTTGCATGTGTGCCAACTCCCCACGATGTATGTAATTAGTGCATATTGCACACCTACAGTAATAATAAAAAAGAAATAGATACAAAAACACAAAAGGCTTAGTAAAATTCATCAGTTTATTTCTGCATGATGTGTGTGTGCCATGAGGATGACAACTTAATTTTTTTTCTTAAATTTACCTTCTAGTACTTTTATAGTGTTCTTTTTGGTTTAACTCATGAATCTTTCTAAGCTTTAGTTCTATATATGTGAAAAAGTAACTGTAAATTTTTCTAAAGCCATAGCCAATTACTCTAATCTTTTGATAAGATATCAATTATCTATAATTTAAAATTTATCCTTATCACTAACTAGAACATATGTATGTGTGTGTTATTGAAAACTCTTCTTGTGTGATTTTCTTTTCTTTTTTGCCTGTTCTATTTTTCGACTATGACACTGATTTTATTACTGTCATTTATGGTATATTTTATATCTGAGGTAGCAAGTACTTCTTTACAAAACATTTTTGGCTAAATTTAACCATTTTTTGCTCCAAGTAAAACTCAAGTAACTATGCTAAATTCTATTTAATTTGGGATTTTGATTTGCGTTGCATTGAATTTATAAATTTATCTTGGAATAATAGATATTGTAATGTCAAATTGTCTCATTGGACATTATGTCTCACTTTATTTAAGATTTCTTTTATATCCTTTAATAAAGTTTTATCTTTTTCAGATGTGTTTTATACTCTTCTTATAATATTCATGCTTGATATTTTATAGTGTCTATTGGTGACATTTTCCATTACATTTTCTAGTTATTATTTCTGCAGGGAAAAGGTATTGATTTTGTAAAATACACTGCTAGCAAATATCAATGCAAAAAAGTGCATCAGTTGAATTACAGTCCTGAAGGTAAAAAAGCAAAACTATTAAGTTAATTCAAGATAATATGGCAAATATATTTATGATATAGAGGCAAGGAAAGATTATGAAAAGAAAACAACAAAAACAAAACAAGCTGAGTGTGGTAGTAAATGCCTGTAATCCTACACTCACGAGGATGAGGCAGAAATACTGCTGGGAGTTCAAGGCCAGCCTGGGCTACATAATGAGTTCCAGGCTAGTCTAAACTACATAGAGAGACTCTGTCTTAAAAAAAAAGACAGACAAAAAATGAATTCAACTACATTAAAATTAAGGTTTTTTAAGTTAAATGAAAGAGACAAACAAATGTGAGAAGAAAGAAAATTCTGGCAATGTTTAAAGTAACACAAGATAAATATTTGCAAAATATGAGGAATTACATGCATCAGTAAGAAAAAAAAGGCAGCAACCCCTATAAAAAAATGAGCGAAGAATTTGAACTAGCTTTCTACTTAAAAAGCTACTGAACATATGAAAAGATGTTCAAATTTACTAGTAATCAGAGTAATGCAAATTAAACAACAATAAATGATCACTTTGTGCATGCAGCAAAGGTTGAGAAAGCATATAATACCCAGTGGGATATGCAGATAGGAATAACAGAGAATTGCTATGGGAAGGGCAGGTGATAAATGCAGCTGCTCTGCAGCAATATGGTGCTGCTTCATTAGCTCAGAGACCTCGACCTGGACATATGGAACTCAGGACCCAGTGTTTCCTCTTTGAGGTTAATATTTCAAATTACTCATCACACAGTTAATGAGGTGATGTATGAAGGTCTTTATCCCAGAGTTATGAATAGAATTTGGAAGCGCTCTGGCTGTTTGTCACTGTGGAGTGATGGACTCACACCATGCCTTAGGATGCATGTGTTACAGGCAGCAGACTAGATGACAACAAAGTGTCTGATGAGAAAAGGAAAAAGATAAAGGCAACAATGATGAAGGCAGAATGAACTCTGTAACACAATACCATATATGGAAATTGAAACTGTAGCCATGTAAAACAGTATATGTCTCATTAGAACACACGAAAAATGAAGGGATAGACTTTGAATAAATTGTTCATTGAGGGAGGAAGTAGAATGGGAATGAGGAATGGGTATGAAAGGGCATGAACGAGTATATGAATTTGAGAATTTTTGAAAAACTGCAAAAATGAAAGAATAACAATACTCTCGTTGGGTATGCTGACTCTTGTGTCTCATTTAGTTAATATAATCTTTACCAAGCTTGTGATATGCTACTGCAAAGCTGACTTAATACTTGTAGATATTGAATTATCAAGTGTTTCCTCATTAATAATTTCAGTGAATGATTGCTTTGCAGATCTGAAAACTCCTTTGGATGTGTAGCTGAATTGTAAGTATCAAATAGCAATAGAAAGAGCAAAGATATTTTCCTTTGCGTTAACCATTCTGAGAGGGGTGTCTTCACTCCTGGCTAATATGGTGGCACCACTTAGATGGATATATGTTCTCCACCAGTGATTTCTTTCTGACACTCGAGCCAGGATGATTCTCCCTTTTGAGAAGAATGATGTACTGTTGGAAAAACTTTTCCAACAGAAAAGTAGGAGATTCTTTTCCGGTTAAGATTTAAAATTTAATAGAAATGGAGGAAAGAGCTCTGATAGGTGATAACTATGAGGAAGTCAAGATCCACCCCTCCCCCACTTTCATACTCCTTTATTAAACAGCCTGGATTGTTTTATTCATCATTCCTCCTAGTATCCTAGGCAGGTGTAACTGCCAAAGAGCAAGAGATGAACTCAGCAGTCATAAAGTAACTTTATGTTTCCTCCTGTGGCCCTTTCAGACCAACTCGGTGCGCTTGTTAAGTCCAATAGATTTTTCAGTAACTTCTAGATTATAAAAAGTCCTAAATCACTTCAAGTCCAAGAAGAGTCTCAGTTCAGCAATTTAAAGGTGCAGATAGTTTAATAATAAAAACTCTGAACTTCATTTAAAGCTGAAGATTTTCCCTCCCTCAGCCAATACTTCTTTGGACTGGAAAGCTAAAGATGGGGAAGGAGGGCAATATCAATTTCTATACTTTCCACTGGGTGCTTTATCTTCTCTTTACACCCCCTTCACTCCATTGCACTTCACTGCCTCTGTCTGTCCCATGTTTGAGACTAGAGACAGGAAAAAGACAGAAGGGCTAGAAAAGTTCTTCCTTCATAAAAACAATATTATCTGAAGCTACAAGTCATTTTTATGGAATTTCAATTTTTCATGAAAAATAAAGAAATTCATTCATAATTTTTAATGAGGTGAATATAACATTGTCACCAAATACTGAAAAGATTTCATTAGTGATGAACAACGAGTGTTCCTCTACCTACATATTATTGTTCTTCAATATTTAATTTCAAATTTTAATCCCTCATGTTAGCCATTTTTTAATATAATGATTGTTTAATGATTTAGACATATACTTGTACTTTTCTACATTTTATTTCTTTTGTATAGTAGAACTTCCCTCTAGGATCATTTTCCTTTTAATAAAGTATAATCAGAATTTCCTTTATTGAGGACCTGTTGGTGACAAATCCTCCCCTCAAGTTTTTGGTGTGTCTGGAAGGGATTAATTTTTATTGTTTTCAATGTTTATTTAGCTAGATACAATAATAGTGTGACAAAATATTTTCTTGATAATAACCTTATTGTTTTCTGGTTTCCATTCTTGAGAAATTAGCTGTTAGACTCTTGCTTCTAAGGAGATGACTTGTCATTTTCTTTTTAGCTGTTTTTTTAAAATATTCCCTTTGACTGGGTTTGGTTTCACATACCTATTATCCCAGATATTCAGGAAGCTGAGGCAGGAGAATTGCAAGTGCAAGTCAAGCTTGAGCAATTTAATAAGACCCTGAAACAAAATTTAAAAGTAAAAAGGGCCAGAGAGGTAGCTCAGTGGTAGAGCAATGGCAAGGTCCTGAGTTCTGTCCCTAACACTGGTAAAAGAAAAGAAAAAAAGAATTCCTTTTGTTTTTAATCACCATTTTACTCTGTTGAGTTCAGTTATAGATTTCATTTTCTCTGTCCTGTGTTGGATTAGTTATACTTCTGGAACTTATAGAGTCATGTCTTTCTTTAATTCTAGAAAGTTCTCATCCATTATTTCTTCAACTATTGCCTCTTTCAAATTTTTTTTTTTTTTTCTGGAATACCACTTAGATCTTTGTAGACTTTGTTCAATCTCTTCTCCATATTTCTGATACTTTCCTTTTTTCTTGTTTCTCCTTTTTTTATTGTACTCCATTCTAAAAAACTACTTCAGCTGTTTTGGGGTTCCCCACTTACCTCTAAACAGCTATGTCTAATCTGCTCCTTAGCATGCCTATTGAGTTTTAAAATTTTAATGTGTTCTGTGCGTGTGTGTGTGTGTGTGTGTCTTGTGTTTGGGGAAGTGAGCTATATTTGACTAGTTTTCAAATCTTTCTCTTCTAGGATAGTACCTAATTCCTGGTTGATATTTTAAAAATTTTTTACTTCCTTAGATATTTTGAACACACATATTTTATATTCTTTATGTAATTATTCTTTTTTTTATTTTTTTGGTACCGGGGATTGAACTTGGGTCCTTGCGCTTGCACAGCAGGCAGCGAAACCACTAAGCTAAATCCCCGGCCCTTTATGTAATTATTCTATATGATGAAATAGATATGCATTTAATATAGCTGTTTAATGTGTTTTGTCTACTCTTGTTGATGGTGGATTGTTTTTTATTTCATAGTTCATAATCTGTGAATATCCAAAGATTTCTGGTTTGAGGAACCACAGGGGATAGTATACTATGACAGTTAAAGTTAATTTGTATATATGCCTCTTTTTTTAACTACTTGATTCATCCTGTAAGTCACTAATTCCTTCCTAATCTGTGTCTAATCTTCTGTTGAACCCATATATTAAATTCTGTTGTTGCACTTTTTAGATCTAGAATTCTGTTTCCAGTTTTCAGTTCTCTGATGAAATTCTCAATCTCATTTTTATCTCCTTGAATATATTAAGTTAGCTTTAAAAATCTGTGTTATATTACTTCTATTGATCTATTTTTATTCTATATTATATCCCTTTATTTTTATTAACATTATCTGTTCTTTATGTGTCCCTGCTTCTGAGTGCTAACCTTATGAAAAAATTATAGAAATAATTTAAAGCCTAGGATAATTTCATTTTCCTCTAGACAGAATGTACATTTGTTTCTGGCAATGACCAGAAACCTTAGCTATCCCTGACAACTTCGATCAAATTCAGAAAATAAGATAACTCAATACTGGATTTCAGTTCCTATGAGGCCCAGTATACTCTTATTCCTATGGTTTATTCCTCTGTGAGTATACGAGTCTCTCACCTTTGACAATTCCTGAGCTCCAATATTTGTCCCTACTCCACAAGATTGTCGGAAGCTCTGCGCATATTCTCAGATACATTTTTCAGTGATAGCCAATATCCTTACAGGGGAAGAAATTCCAAATGCATCTCACTTAACGGTGCTTTTTGTTTTCTCCAGATCTTGCTCTTTAACTCCTCACTGCTTTGTTAGTTTCTTGAGTAATTTAAGCATATATTTGTTATATGTTTTCAGATTGTCTAGTTATACTCAGTGGAAACATTGTCGCTAATGACCTACTCTGCCATTACCAAAAGGATAAGTTCTTGCTTTTTAATTAGAAATATTTTCCTGATTTTCTACCATTTCTCCATCAATACAGGTGGTCAGCCAATATTGCTAGCTTCCTTTGTCTGCTTCTATTTAACTATTGACTTCCATAAGCAGACTTTTTCTTTGCATAACCACATATTTTTATGTTAAAATGATTATTCCCTTAATAGCAAAGTCAGAGTGTAAACCTCTTTGGAGAGCTGACACTAGTGGTAAGTAGTAGAAGGCACAGCAATTGCTATTCTAGGGTACAATCAGCAAATGAACTGAACAAAACCGTTAACCTTCTGTTGAAGCTAAGAGAGGAACAACTTTACCTCTGAAAGTTCTTTGATTACAATCACAATGATTGGGAGCCATGTGGTCAATCTGTAAAGTTTCTTTCCATTTGCACTGGGAAGAATACAAATCCATAGCCAAACAGATTATGATTTTCCCAAAAGGATTCACAAGCTTCCATCAGGGAACCATGAAATCACAGAATTAGCCCTGATATGAAAAAGAAGTAGCCTTTGACTCTATAGTTACTTCCTTAGCTCTCACCAGGCCTATAGAGAAGCGGTGTTTACTGCTAATCTCCCACCCTAGATTTCCAGGAAGAATCCTCAGCCTCAAAGATACTTTCAGGCTTCCAGCCCTTCAGTCCTAGATGCTCCAGAAAAAGAGATGTCCTGAAATCCTCTTCTCCTCAGCATCCTCCTCTTCTTTGTGAATCTGTTACTATTCTAGCTCTTTGTTTCTTAATGGGATGTGAAGAACACTGGACTTAGTTCTTTTCTAAGAATGTGGTAATGATTACAGCAGGGATGATGACAATAATATCTGGAACTATTACTTGAGCACTTATTAAGTGGTAGCCCCTGTGTTATATACTTTATGTGCACTGCTTAACTGACCCCCTCAAGAAATCATATATGTAAGTTGTATCTACCTCTATAGTTTGTGAAAATTGAGGATTAGGAAGATGAATAACTGACATGTCGTTAATAAGTTATAAGTTTTAGTGTTATGATTTTAATCCTGTAAGAGAATCTCCATTTTTATTATTTGATATACTTTCAAATGAAAATTATATACATATGCCTTAATAAAGAATTTTTATTTGCATATTTATTTATTAAATAGTCCTTACAAATATGCTAAAAATAAATCACATTTATTATTCTAGTCAGCTAACCTTTGAGGACTCAAATTCCAAAATGCAAAAGAATATTGAAAATTTGGGATCAATTGCCACAAAAGTTTTGGTATTTTTTTGGCCACTAAATAGCTGTAGAAACTTGAGAAGATTATATGACATTTCTAAAGGTCTCAGTTTCTCAATTGTGTTATGAAAGAATTGACTTTGATAATCCCTGACTCCTTACAAAATGACAATGGTATATCAAAGAGGTGCCTGCACTCTCTTATTTATCACAGCACTATTTACAATGGCCAAGATATGGAATTGATGAGGAGCGGCAACATTTGAATGGGTGGAGAAGATGTAACATATATATACAACAGGATGGGTTTATTTCTGAACTCAATTCAAAAAGAGCGAAATTCTGTCATTTGTAGCAATGTGAATGGAACTGGAGGACACCATGTTAAGTGAAATTAAAAAAGGTTTGGAAAGACAAATGCTGCATGTTCTCACTTATATGTGGAAGCCAAAATGTGAATTTCCTAGAAGTAAAATAGTCAGTGGTTAAGCAGTGTAGGGAGAGAGGATAGAAGAGTGGGTAACAGATACCAAAATATAGTTGATAGGTAGAATAAGTTCTAATGTCCTGCAGCACAGCACAGTGATTATAGGTAACAAAAATGTATTATATGAGTTACAGAAAACTAGAAGTGGAGTTTCGTTTCTCACACAAGTAAATAATGTGTTTAAGGAGATAGAAGTGCTAATTGCTTTGATCTCATCATGCACATTGAATACATGTATCAAATGATCACTCTACATCCATATATATGTACAATTATTATATATCAATTAAAATTAAATAAATAAAATCAATAATAAAATTCCTTAAAATCATTTTTTGCATTCTTAAAAATATACAAATCAACCTATTTTTAAGAACACAATTTATGGAAGTTATTTTGTCAGCTTTTTATTTAAGTAGATTTGCTGCCTCTAATTTTAATTCAAATTGTTCTTTTCATTTATATGGCTTATTTTATTTATTTATTTATTTTTGGTACCAGGGATCAAACTCGGGACCTTATGGCTTGCGAGGCAGGCACCAAAACCACTGAGCTAAATCCCTGGCCCTATATGGCTTGATTTAAACAAGCTATACATTTCCTTCCATTGATAAATGTAGATTTTACATGTTGGGAAAAATACGTGTGGCAGATACTCTTAGATGTTTCCTTCTATCTGTCCATTTTTCCATCTCACAAATAGGAATTGTTTAGTTCAGCTAAAATTCTAGCTGCATCATCATTGTCAGAGGGTGAGTAGGTAGCAGAGTGTAAAGTGACAGTTTCTGGAAGGTGTCTACAATCCTAATGTAGATACCACCTTACCATTTTACCCCTTCTCCTCCTCCCTACCTGCAATGCCAACAAAACGGTTATACGTCCAGCAGACATCTTGCAACCAAGTAGAGAAAAGTCATATTCTAAGGGTAGAAGAGCAAAAAGAGAACTGTGATAACACTGCTAGTCTACTTTCAAATTTTTCTGTCACTATTGAACAAGCTGCCATATTTTAAGTCACCAGTGGTAGGTAGGGTCTTGTGTCAAATGCATACTCAACAAATTCAGGGTGTATTAATTTTAGTTCATGAGATATGAGGCACATTCCTTTTTCATTTTCTTTCAAATTTAATTTGCTCTGTTCACATACCCAGTTGCTAGAAAATTCATCCTAAGTCATTTCTGTGGTTCCTTCTCAGGAATGCTTCTTAAAACCTCCACAACTGGGAAAATACCAGGTCCAGGGTCTATTGGGGCTGCACTCACTCAACATGTTTGTACCTATTGCCCAGACACTGTGTGAAGAATGAGAATACACAATCAAGCTCCCTTTTCTACAAATGTGTTTTCAAGGCCTGGTTGTCAGGTTTGGTTGGGCTTTAGACAGACTCAGATACACCTTAATTGCCCTACACACTACTGACTGCAAATTTGCCCATGGGATCCTTGGTCCCCAGTCTCCTGACAGAATGCAGAGCCCCAGGTTCCAGGACCCTGTAGTAGCCTATCTGGGCACAGCTCTTGTCTCTCATGAATGGAAACATATAAAACCCCATCTTTGTACCTGGTTCTTAGAGCTCTTCACTTTCTATGGGGTCCAGCTTCAGCTGTGTCCATTTCAAATAATTCCTGCCCCTAGAGAAGAGATCGAACTTAGTTCACAAGATAATGGCAAATCCTGTCATGCGATTCTAGCCATACAGATGAAAAAACTGGGGCACAGAGACCAAGGCAGCAGTCACTTCTCTGGTCTGCAGCAGAGATGGGACCTACACGCAGAGAGCCTGACTCCACTCCCAGCACCTGCACTGGAGTGCGCTGTTCTCTGTCTGCAACCTGAAAGCTGCTCGTTTTCTGCTTCCCCTTGGGTTTAGAAGGCATCTTAACTCATAGAAATACAGTGCTGGCTTTTTTCTGGGTGAGATGGGGGAAGGAGTTGTTAACTTCCACTATTTCTCTTGATAACTCACTGTGTTATATCCAATGAAGAAAAATGCATTGCTTTTTTAAAAAATGCACTAACTTTAGTTTCCAATGTCTTACTTTTCTCATAAATTGAGGAGTCATTTCTGCTATGATTTTCTCTCTATATTTTACCTCATCAAGATTCAGTGATAAGATGAATGAAGTATTAACTAAGAAGATTTTTGAAATCTTCAGGGGAAAAATGTAATATTATAACAAGAAAGTTGATACAACAGCAGATACCAAAAACCGGTAAGATGAATTTTAGCTTTGTTATTCCCAGATGTTCCCTATTCAGTTCTTAGTAAAATATATTTCAATCTAGAAGGAAACAGGGACCCTGCCAACTGTTATTAATGTTCAGTTGCTTTTTAATTGAAGCATACTCTTGGACAATGTCATATGTATCTGGAGAAAAATAATGCATTCAGCATCAGAATAAATCTTTTTTGAGAGAGACTGCAGGGTTTTTTTTTTACTTTTTAGTCATTCCACAATATTTCTGGTTTATCAGCTCCTTTTTCTTTGCTAAGCAGTGATAGTAATGCATACATTTGCCTTTGCCAGTAAATCATCCTTTTATAATTTGGATTTCTTTCCATCTCAGATTCCCATCAGGGGGGATTTACCTCAAGGCATATTGCAACCAATTTCCCCTGTAATTAATGCCATATCTGCCTCAGAGTCCATTTCAACTCAAAAATGAAAATTGATGAGGCAGCTAACCACAAATAAGGATCACCTGCTGGAAGAGAGGTTAGGTAGAACTCTTGAAGACATTGGCATTGGACTCTTAAATTTATCAGTGCTGCCATGCTTCATTCACTAGAGCACATGTATATTTATATTTTATAGTTATAAATAAAACTTAATATTTCTCTTAGTGCATCATTTTAATGAACCCAAAACTAGATTCCAGGGGGATACTGGAAGTCTAAACCTCTGCTTTCTCTGATTTATAGAGAACTTAGAGTGGATTTGTTCAAACATACATGAGATTGTAACTAGATCCCTCTAGCTCTGGTCCTTATTTCGGGGCAACAAAGATGGAAGCCAACAAAATGGCAAACAGCAAACAGTGGGGAATGGCCAAATGTGTGTTTATTAGAGAGAATAAAAGAAAAGCTCTCTGCTAGTCAGAGAGAGAGGAGTGTTCCACAAGGCAGACACCATGGAAGTTCAGACTCAGGGACTTTATATAGTTTTTGGTACTGGTGTATGTTGGAAAGCAGGAAGGCACCTGGTTTCAGGTAGGCTTTTGATGTCCTGAGTGCAAACTACTTGATTTGCATTTTACTATCTCCAAGGTCTCTCCTATTTGTTTGAGGATCTGTTCTTTGCCTCTTGGCTTTCATTAGGCCCTGATAGTCTCTTTGGGCCCTCTGGTATGTTAACTAACTCAGGCCCCAACTTTTAGTCTATTTTAACTGTTCAAGACCTGTGTCTTCTCTGCCTAACTTCCGCTATCTCCTGGCCTCAAGATTCAGTGACTCAATATTCCCCTGGGGAATCTTACATAGTTTAGATGTACATACTTTTAAATTTCTCTTCATCCCACCCCACCCAATGGTTTAGGCTGATGGGAACAGGTGTTGGAGGTTACAATTCTTTCTTAACCCTTGCCCATCATCAAATGTGTGGAGAAATGGTGCAGCAGAGATAGCTTTAAAATAGTCCTGTGGATTACACTGTCGCATTTAGAGATTTATTCAGTGCCTGCCAAACAACATGTTCAATGCAAACTCAGGGGTTAAAGGATTTGAGAAAAGATAGAGATACAAGGATTGAATAATAAAGTGAATGAATCAGTTGAGCCCAAGAAAGGAGACTGGTGGTATATTAAGCCCCATCAACTCCAACAAGAAGAAGTGCCAGGATGGCAGAGTTAGTAGAGGACATAACAGAGTTAAAGTTGGAGTGATATGGACAAGGGAAATAAAATAAGGACAAGCAATTAGGGATGAATGATAGGAAGTAGAACCAGTGATAGCAGAAAGCAGAGACTGGGAGGAAAAGGAAGGTACTCCAAGTGGAAGAATGAAACAAAACAAGGAAACATGATAAATTTATGTTAAAATTGAGTTTAAGCTATCTTAGTACATTCAAGTGCTATAATAAAATACCCTATACTAGGTCACTTATAAACAATAGGAATCTATTTCTCACAAATCTAGAGGCTGGGAAGTCAAAGAAGAAGTGCCAGCAGATATGGGGGCTGGTGAGGGGCTGCTGTTTTGTTCATAGATAATTCCTTCTGATGTATGGTAAAGATGATGACTGAGCTCCCTCTGTCCTATTTTATAATGTTACTAATCACATTCAAGTGGGCAGAGCCCCTATGACCTACTCACCTTCCCCAAAGGTATCACCCCCTAATACTATTACTTGGGCATGAAGATTTCAACATACTAATTTTAGGGGAGACACAAATATTCAGACTATAGCATAGATTTACAAATCTCAGTGGCTCCTGAAGTTGGTATCACTGAGTTATAGCAAAGTGCTGTAACTGATGCTTAGAATGATGAAGCTGAGCCATCAAAAACATTTTCAGCTATGCATGTATTATATGGAAGATGGCAGGGATGTGTAATAAATTTTAGAAGGATTTTATTAAAATCTAGCTGAAATTTAAATCATATAAGTGAAAGTGTAAACATTCAGCTCTTTGTAATTCTAAACAGTTTCTACCATCGCAGGTACCTAAAGGATAGTCAAAACCCATTTAACCATGTTTGCAGAGGCCCATGTGTGGGGCCACCTTTAGAGAAAGGACATGAACTCCTATTCCAGAGGAAGCCATGGTACAGGGTCCAAGGGGAAGGTGAAGTGGTGTGGGAATGGGAGGTCAGGGAGCCACCAAGACACTTAAGCAAAGGTGTGCCACATGTGATATATGTTTAAAAATATGATTCTCATAAGATAGTACAGGAAATTGCATTGGAAGAAGGATTGGCTAGGACAAGGATAAGGCCCGTGAGGTGCTCATTTCAGATGCAAAATGTAACAGAGCAATAAGTTCCCCAGTCACAAAGAGTATTTTAATGCAATATTAAAAATCAAAATTTGTGCAAAAAACCCACAATGAAAAAATATCAAAATTTCAAATAGAGACAGAATCAGCAATGATACTGGGAACATTTGTGAGAGGTTGGATGATTCAGAGTATGTTTAGGAGAAAAGATTAGGTGACGGATGCAAACTGCAGAAAGTGAGATTAGAATCATAGGAGTCATAGAAAAAGCCCAACTTCATGACTCAGGAGGTGCTGTCAGTTACTCACCTAGGGGATACAGAGGAAAGATAAGTTTAGGAAAGAATGCGGACGAGTTTGTCTGGGGCTGGAATATCAAAGGGCAGAAATCCAGCCAGTGACTAAACATATGGATCCACTGCTTTGGCAGAGAAGTCTGGTCCAACTGTAGCGAATGCAGCTTTCTCTCGTGTAGGTGCTGCTGGCAGCTGTGTGTGTATGAGTGAGCTGCCCAGGGCATGTGTGTAGAAAGGAGGGAAGACAGTATTGAAAATGATAACAAAAAGTGTAGTAACACTTACACTAAGCAGTTTACAAGCATTATCTAATGAAATCTTCACAATGAGCCTAAAAGGTCTCTGCTGTTATTACCCTCACTTTACGGGCAAGGAAATGGACATTTAGAGAGGTTAAATAAGCTAGGATTTGAGCACAGCAAGTAAGTGGCAAAAGCAAAATAGAAACTCAGACAGTCTGAAGAGAAGAGGGAGGCAATGTGGCTTTAGAAACTCTGGGCAAGGATTGAATTAGTTCTGTGGTTTATGGGCTGTGTAAACTTGGGCAGCACCCTCATCTTCCCAGAGCTTCTGTAAAATGGGCATGAGAAACCAATCTCACAGTACTGTCGTGCGGGTGAGATGGGAAATGTCAAGTGTCTTGTATGTAAAAGGTGCTCAAGATGAGCTAGTAACTGTCGTAATCATTAGGAACACCCCAGGGTCATTCAAATATTTTAAAGGGCAAAAAGAAAGGAGAATATTATGGAAAGGGAAGAGGACGGCCGGAAGAAATGGAACTAAAGGGAAAAAGAGGGGCTGTCACAACAGTGTTAGGTTTGTTTTTCTGCTGTTGAGGTCCTTAGCTGAGGCTGGCAAGGTCTGTAGTGGAGTGGTATTAATGGATAGGAACAGCACTTCTTGAAATCTTGCCTCTTAAAGGAAGGAAAGGGAAGAGGGATGCTACTTGTAGGAAACACAGAGGTTAGCCAGAGTTCTCTGTCCAGCCACATAAGCTCCATGATAGGAGAAATTGGAGCAGTTTTCTTCCCAGAAAGAAAGAAAATGTCAAGTCCAAATATAAGAATGACTTGCCATCTTACAGTAATTTAACACATTTAAAATGCTATTATAGCCAATGTGACAGGTCGCCTTCAGAACAATCCTGTGGAATTGTTAAACAGGTGGTATCTACAATTTGGATATTGAAATGAAGACTCAGCAGAAGATTAGAGGTAGATTAATAAATTGTCATTGTGGATAGATGAAGAGACTTCCCATCATCCCAGCTGGTGATGGGCTAATGCTAGAATCAAGGAGATGGGCTAATGCTAGAATAGCCATGAAGGGGTTGTGAGCAAAAGATAGGGCTGCTAGTGGAAGGAATGAGTAGGCAAGAATGAATGGGAGGGAAGAAATGAGTGAGATAGTGGAGAGACCTTTAGCTCCTTCATGAAAAACTTATCCATGAGAGAGATGTCTGAGAAGGATTGTAAAGTTTAACTTTGCATTAAAAATACAAATTGAGCCAGGGATTTAGCTCAGTGGTTCCGGCGCCTGCCTCACAAGGGCAAGGTCCCGAGTTCGATCCCCAGTACCAAAAAAACAAAAAACAAACAAACAAACAAAAAAAACAAATTGAATTTGAATTTTCTTAAGACCTTGAGAAAAGATTGGAATTACTTGCATATTTTGGTTTTTCTGGAGGCTTGGGCATCTGGGACATGATAATGTTTGGATTTCACACAGCTGGCAGATGAGGGCACCAGATTTGAGCCTAGGTCTTCTGATGCAGATTCAGCACCTTACCCAGCAACTCATAAGGCTTTTGTTCACAAGTAGGACTCTTGGTTTGCAGAAGTGGAGTATAAAAGAAAACTTCTCTTTTGTTTCACTAATGTGGATTCATCTTGACTCCACTGAGGATCATGAGTAAAGCTTATAGAGAGACAAAAGATTAAGGATAATTTGCATAATTCTAGTTAAATAGGGAAAGGCTTTTATTTTATTGAATTTATTTAATAATCACTGAAGGCTGGATGTCATGCAGAACTTGCAGAAGATTGTGCAGAGAAACTAAAAGCAAGCTAAACTGAAACTGTTCATTGCAGTGACCAAACCTGAAGCTATTCATGCTTGAAGAGAATTAGATTCATCAGCATGTACCTGACATGCCCTTTGGAAAGTGTGCTAACCATTTTATGTAAGATGTGGCATTTCATCCAGGTTCATTCATTTGCATACTTGTGATTTCATTTGCATATATTTTACTGAGCTGCACTCTAGAAATATATTGTCTTATTTTATTCACTCCTTTAAATTTCTTGCACCCTCTTAGAAGACCAAATGTTGAGGAAAATATTCTTTAAAAGGAAGGCACCTATGTAGCTTCTGTGTCAAATCTACCATCAAAACTGTCTTTTGCTTCTTTAAATATCTGGTGAATGTGCTTCCCTATGTCCCCTGTATCACCCTAGGCCTGGACTTCCTCACCTCTTAACTGGTCTCCTGGCTTCCAGCCAAAACTACTTAATTCAGTCTATGTGTTGCCTCCTGAATACTTTCCCTAAAACTCCACTTATCCAGTGCTCAGTGCCCTTCCATGGCAATATGCCACTTTTATATTATTAGGTTCAGCACATTCCGTAGTCTTAACATCTGCCATTGTGAAACTGCCAAAATTAGCAGCTGTATTTATAGCCTTCTCCACTTTAGCACAAAAGAGAAATAACTCTCTTCCAACTCTGCTTACTTTCTTTTTACATCTTCTAAGGGGTATTGTGTCCTCACCAGCTCATTTTTCCAATGGGGCAATGGGGAAAGAAAATGAGAAAAGTGAGAATAAGAATGGCAGTCAGAAATAGTCTTCCTTTTTTGTTGAAAAGAATAAAGACTAGAAACAGAAAAGAGGAAGGAGTGGACAGATAGAACTTTTAAAAAGGATGAGATTTTGGAGAAATAATTTAGAGAAAGTTATTGAAAGTAAAGTTTTAAAGTTCTTGGGAAACTTATTAACTCAAAGGCAGCCTAGTTAGAAAAGTTAGAAAGTAGATATGGGATGAGGTTAATTCCAAGAGAGGAAATAGTAAGAGTACTAAAAGGAAAAGTAAGACAGAAAGAGGCTGGATAAAATACTTGGGGTATCAGTTTGGCTTCTTAATAGTGACCAAAATAATGGTGTAAGAGATGAAAGATTTATTTCTTTTATGAAAAAGACTGAGTTTAAGGCAGTCAAAGGGGATAGGGTCTCACTAAGGTTGACAAAGGGGCCCAGGTTCTTTCTATCTTGTTGCTCCTACTAGCATTGTCCTTATGTAATTATAGTTGGCTCATCCTCTCCATACCATAGTTCAATCCAATGAGGAAGGAAAGAGGAAATAAGGGCACAGAGTCTTCTTTTGAGAGAAGAAATTCAGAACTGTGCACACCATTCTGTTCCCATTCCATTTGTCTGAATCTGAGAAGATTGCCGTATCTAGCTGCAAGGGAGTCTGGGCAGTATAGTCTCTAGGCAGGCAATTCTGTGCCAGGCAAAGTTCAAAGTTCAAGGAGTATGTTACTAAAAGAGTACACTAAAAGAGAAAAGCAAATACTGTTAACTGAGGAACAATTAGCAGTCTCTGTACTTCTAGTTAGATAAACAGAAGAGCCAAATCTCAGAAAGCTTGAGTAGACAATACAAAGTTTGAATGCTGACCTATGTTCAGATTTCAGAGGTGGTGTATGTTGGTTTTAGAGGGGAGAAGAAGACTAGAAAGGGAACTTTTAGAAGGTAAATCTATGTATTTGGTATGACTAATATTGTGCTATAGCAGGGACACTGTGAAATCCATAAGTGTATCTCTAGGTCAAGGGTCAGCAAGCTTTGTTTATATAGAACAAATAGTAAATATTTTAGCCTTTGTGGATCATAAAATGTCTATCAATATACTCAACTCTGCTGTTGCAGCACAAAAGCAGCATATATAATATTTAAAGTAAAAGATATAGTTGTTTTAAATGAAATATTGTTTATAAAAATAGGGTAAGGCCCATATTTGAAGTGTGGGCAAACCTTAAGGCTGCTTTAGTCTACTGCTTGAACAGTATAGTACTCTGAAGTACTATGATGACATCTTGCTCCATCAAACAATCCTTTAATTCTTCATTCGTTCTGAATGTATTTAACAGAATGCATTGTTTGTTAGACCCTGAGCTACAAAGTAAAATGAGACATGGTGCCCAAACAAAGGGAAGTTGTTCTCTAAGAAACAGATATACAAGGAAATGGTTTCAAAACACCTGGTAATTTCTACAATAGACATATGGATCATATGCTGTAGCAACACAAGAGAAGGTGTACCAGAATTTTCCTGGGTATCAGGGCAGGATTCAAAGAGCCAAGGATTGTGTTGGAGCCTGGGGATAAGTGGAAGTATCTCTGGCTGACTGAAGAGGAGATGTGATTGAAGGAAAGGAGATTGTATGTGCATAAAGTGGGAAATAAGAAAGCTTGGTATATTTGGAGCACCACAAATGTTTAAAAAGAAGATAAGTAAAGGCTTGAGAATTCAGATTATAAAACATAATTTATAAGACATTTTAAAGAACTTTATGAGAATTTTAAAGAATTTGGGGGGAAATTATTGAAAGTATTCTTTCAATACTGAGGAAAAAAGTATTGAACCAAGCTGTAACGGCATCTGACTTTAGTGTTAGAGAGGAAAACATGTCATTGAAGGAATGGGAGGAAGATAGAAAAAGGAGGACAGAGAGGATTATGAAGTATTTAGTAAGGGTGTGTGTGTGTGTGTGTATGTGTGTGTGTGTGTGTGTGTGTGTCTGAAATTAGTGACTAGAGACCAGAAGGGAAAAAGGGAAATGGAGTTTGAAGTAATATGTACTATTAGCTTTTGGAAGGACATTTTGTAGGGAGAAGAAAAAAATCAGAGATGACCCTTGGATTTTGAATTGGGTGCCCAAGTGCCTGGTGCTACCTACCAGGACAACATGGGGCACAGAAAGACCAAGTTTGAGAAATTTGATGTTTTTGATATCCATTGCTATTCTTGTGGCAAATCCTGGTAGAATCCATTATGCAGTTGGATGTTTATATTAGTTGCCTGGGAAAGTCTGGATTAGAACTGTAGACCTAATTGACTAAGATGGTTAGTTTGAGGGCCGAGTAGTTACTTACATTCTTATGTTCTAGTAAATGCAAATTACACAGTCAAAATGCAGAAGGCTGAATATATTGTTTAGGCTTATCTAGATGAATAGAATCACTAGAAAGTGTATCTAATTATAAAAGGGGAGTTATATTGGCTTACACAATCAGCAGCTGGATAAACTGACATTGCCTGTCTACAGATTGGAGAGCCTGAGAAATAAGTAGCTTCTCAGTCCAAGAAGCTGGAAACTTTGAAACAAGAGAGGTGAGTGATGTAGCCCTAGCAGAAGGCTGAATGCCTAGAAGGTCCTTAGAGAATATCGGGCCTAAGTTCACCTTCAAAGGTTGAAGAAGCTGGAGTCTGAAATCTGCAAGTGATGGCAGCAGCAAAACAATTACTCACTCAAGCAAAATGGAGCCCACATGTGCGGGCTGATTTCTTCCATCTCCCACTTTTTATTTTATCCAGGCTTCCAGAGTTTTTGATGGTTCTGTCCATATTCAGGTTAAGTCTCCCCTCTCAATTCACTGACCCGCGTGTCCATCATCTCTGGAAACACACACAGACCAAATCTACACACAAGCTTTACTTAATTTTCTAGGCATCTCTCAATCCAGTCATGCTGACAACCAAGATTAATCATCAAACTGGGGATACTTAAAATATGGATATGAGATGTAAAATCAAACCAAAGACTGCCGATGTTAATAGTAGATGTCACATTTTGCATTGAAATTCTCTATGAACAACACAAAGAATGAGGCAGTTGCTTGAGTCAGTGTCAGTTACATAAACTGTCAATTATTTAGGGGAAACTAGTAGCTCTTGGTACTGAGATTTGAGAATTTCCAAAGTGATGTGGTGAACAATTTCTCTAAACAATCTCTCCATAAAAAATAAAATGAATTTCATTGGATTATTTTGTCTCTGGCTTTTGAGAGCACAGCAAAATTGTATAACTACAGTTTTATATGGTTTCAGTAGCTCTCAATGTATTTATCATTTTAATACACTCCCAGGGTCAATAACCTTCCCAGGTTATGATGAAAGAAAAGTCTGAACCAATTGAAATTTATATGACATTCTGGTTTCTAATGGAAGCAGGGCAAGTAACAACAGTCTTCCACACTATTATTTTAAAATATAGTTTTCTTCTCTTAATTTATGAATTTTGTTTAACTTCTCTTGTATTTATACATTTAAATGGTTTTTTCAGGAGATCAATATTATAGGACAGGTATTTTCCATGCCATTAGGTGTAGGCCAACAAAAACTTTTCTAATTAAAAATGTTACAAATAGATCAACAGATTGATGTTGCTATCAGTTATTATCTGAAGCATGAGAATGGACTTGTACTGAACTACTATTATCAAGAACTTTTTCTTGTCTCTGCAAAAAGACTAGCTAAGTGAACTTACAGTCTGAATTAGAAGATGGGCAGACTTTGTAAACTAGAACATATGTGTGTCATTTTCCTCTCAAGAGGAGCATCTCTCAATAGTATGTTTTATCATCTTGACTTTTCAGGTTTCATTCTTTACTTCTAACCAGAATAAGATCCTTTAAATGCACTGTGAGAATGTCCTTGGTGCATTCCAGTGACCATGTTTATTTGTAATCATCTTTCAACTTTTGATGATTGAGAGATGTTGGGAATTGAGTTGGTAAAGGGAATAAAATGTTGGAGGGATATGTGCTGAAAATAGTGGGGCATGTAGATATGACAAGAAGATTAAACCCACTTGCATCTAACTTAGGTTCCTAATATTTTTACTCATAAATGTTTATTTTCATTCATTAGAAATTCTAAATTTACATTTGGGATAATTTTTAAGTTTTGTAAATTATAATACACAAAGAAAAAAGTGATTGTCCAAAAGAGTGACTATCAAAGATATGAGAGCGATCTGGCCTGGACATCTGTCACCCTTTTGATTGCCAGGGTTTATTGAGATGATCTTTCTGGCCAGACCAGTGTCCCCTTCCTCCCTCACACTCCCTGTGCATCCCCCCCCAAAGCTGCACAATTGGTGGAAGAGGATGACCACCCCTGATAGAGGAGGACCGTTTCCTTGATCAAGGGTATAAGAGTAGCTGTGCTCCCCTGCTAGAACTTCCAAACAAGCTCTCAAAAGAGTGACTATCAAAACATAAACATGTGTCATTAAAAATTATTATGATCAAACACTCAAGTATCCACCATACAGACCAAGAAATGAGATTAACAAAATTCCAGAAATATCACACACACAAACACACACACACACACACACACACACACTTCTCATTGCCAGATCCTCCTTGCCATACTAATCACAATGTTTACTTTATGATGGTCAGTAGGTATCTGTAAATATTGACTTATTGAATTTCCATAAATAGAATCATTTAATATATATTATTTTGTATCTGGTTTCTTTCACTCAATGTTATGAGTTTTTTTCACCCATCCATAAGACTATGTGCCCAGATTCATTTTTTTCATTGGGATGTAATATTTTACTGTCTGCATAAGCCTTGATTACTTACCCACTTTATTGTTAATGTACATTTAAGTAATTTCTAATATGGAGATTTCCCTCTGCCCCATTTTTTGATCACCCCAATTTTTTTTCTTTGGTAACAGATTTTACAAAGCATAATAGTGTTTGAAAGAGGAGATCAGGAGGGCTTTCCTACTGATAGCCATGATAAACTTTTCTGAAATTATCTTCTATGAACTCACTTGAACAAATTTACCTTTTGATTTTATGTATGATATATATGGGGGCCTTGACAATGGTAAAACACTAAAAATATTGGGCATTAATTACTCTGTAACCATACCTTTTAAACTTTTAAACACAGGATCATTAGTGAGTTGACATGAATGAACGTGTACAATGTCAGGCATTAGTGATAATCTTAAAGCTCTGCAAAGTAGGAACTATGATTATCCCCATTTTACAGATGGAAAACTGTAGCATAGAAGTGGAGATTCTCACATACAATCTCACAGCTCTTAAATATTACATTTAGAATTCAAAATAGATGATCAAATCCCATAGCTGTGTTCTCAACTTGTGTTCTCACTAAGCAGCTTAGTTAAGAACAAATGTGGGAAGAAAAAGTAGAAGTCATACGTCTGATTAGGTTATGGATATAAAATCACATCGTACTTATTTCTGATTAAAAAGAAAACCTCACCTGTCTAATCAGCCACAGTGACCTGTATCAAGGCAGGATTTGTAGGTGGGCTCCCCTGAAGATTGTGAGGACTTTATTTTGTCCTCCCACTGAACTGGGTCCTGCAAAGGCAGAGGGACTTAGGGAAAATACCCTATCAAGCACCCACTCAGGAGCAGAACCTGGAACCGACAGCACTCAAGTTTGTAAGGTAAACGGCAATGATAACCTAACCAGAGGTGTATCATTCCATGGCAAAATTTCAGTGGGTCGTAGGACCTGCCTGTGTGCTAGTACTCAATAAACGTATGGTGAATGAGCCAGAAGAAAATATATGAGAGAACTTGACTAGTTTTATGGAATTGAGGCCTTTGGTAAAAATCATTATAATGTCGTTCTGAGCTAAGCTGAGCTTTCTGTGAGTTCTTCCTCTTTGGAACATGCAACTCTCCAGGACCTGCTGTGGACCCCCTCATAAACAGTGCTGCATGTGATGCTTCCTGGCAAAGCAACTGTTTGCAGCTTTATAAACACAGCTGTGAACGTGTGGCATTGTCTTCTGGTATCCAAAAGCAAAGGGAGTCAATTAAAATCCTGATTTATTTATATCTCCTTTGTGTCTTCAATTGAATATCTGTTAGGAAGAGTTCTATTAATATGATTTATCACAATAGACAGCATGGTTTCTGCTTTAACTGATTTATGCTTTCTCCACATAAAATTTCCCTGTATTTCTGCTCTACACTGGCTTTTGTTGGCCCTTCACCTCTCCGATCTCGGCTGGGGTGATAATTTCTACAGGGACCAGATTTTTAAAAACACAATCAGCATTTTAAATCATTCATTTTTTAATTTGCCAGATGCTGACTATAATCATTCCTTACATTTACTGAAATTAACATGGGTTTTAAGCCATTAGTCAAGAAAGAAGAGACTTTAAAGAAAAGGCTTCCTGTTGTTCTTTGTGGTTGAAACAGTTGACATTTTGTTAAGAGATTTTTATCTGACTTTAATTCCCTGGCCTTAATGTATTCTTAACAGTTATACATGGAATGGGTTGTATTAAATAGAAGTGTATCTATGGTATCATAGTTATATTCAGCCTTTAAAATGGATCATTTCATTTCCCACATGCTATAGAATCTTGAATTTCACCTTTACTCATCTCAATTCCTTTACTAAAAATGATTTTGTTGCTCCAAATTCCTACATCAATGGATGGATATATGAAATTGTAGCAGTAATTTGTTCATAAGTATATATTTTATAACATGTGCTAATAGAGTAATAAAATATATTGCAATAACAGTATGCTCTGCCTGATAAGAATTTCATCATGAAATTTCATTAACACATTCAGCCAGTATCGGCTTTTGAAAGTGTCTTCCATTGTAGTGGATGGGAAATACTCTGTATAAGTGAATGGAGAAACTGGGATTAAACAGGAATTTCTAGGAAGGCTGAATAGTGTGGAAAAATACAGAAACATGAATGAATGCCAACTAAGCCTTTTTAACATTCACTGTGATGTCCCCTGCATTTTTTTCCCAAACCAACCATCACCCCATAGAGTCCAGTGCCACCCCTGCCCATGGAACTGCTTTTCTAAGCTCACCACCAGGCTACTAAATGGCAGCCCCAATGGTCTCATTTTGTGCTTCATCTTCCTCCTGCAGGCACTACGCCTTCCTTTTTCCGATTTCCTCCTCAACCTCTGCAAGACCAGCTGTCCTTTTATCTTGAATGATATCTCCTGGCTCCTCCAGGGCTCCCCCAGGGCTCTCCTTGGCCTTGCCCCTAAATGTTCTCCCACATCTGCTCTTCTCTGGAGTGCTCCCCTCCACTTGCCTCTTCACAAACCCCATGACTGACCTTTCTCCTAAGTTGTACCGCCCATGTCAATGCCTGTCAAACACAAGGACTTCAAACATAACTCTTCCTAAACCAGACACAATTCATTGTCCCCTCAAATCAGCCTTTCTTCTGAAAGCCATCTTGTCCATGCTTTCTTTCCTGATCCCTGTGATCACCTCAGTCTTCTCTTCACACACACGCACCCAGCTAGAGCTGTTGATTGTTCCGTCATCAAATCTTTTGCTCTTTTCCCTATATTTCATTCCCAAGTTCAACTGTCCCCATTTCTGCTCCCACAATGTCAAAATAGACCCTTGAAGTGCTTCCTTGATTTCTTCCTTTTCTTCTCTGATTCATCTTGCTCAGTATTAGAAATTGGTCCTCCCAATGTGTTTTCAGACCAAGATCCTTCTAAAACAATTACAGTATCTCCCCATTATCTGCCAATTCAAGTTTTTAAAGATGTGTTTCTATACTTTTACTTTTTTATTAGTACATGTGTATAGTACATAATGATTAAAAATCATGGGGAGTCGATGCATGTACATAATACATCTTAATTATTTTTTCTCATCTTTTGTTTGCTTGTTTGCTTGTTTGTTTGTTTTTCATCTGCTACCCTTTCCCTCCCTGCTCCTTCCAACTTTTGGTCCCCTTCCCACTGCAAAAACCTTGGTTTTGTGACCAAGCTGCAATTTCTTCCTAGACTTATTTCTCAATACTCTTAACTACATGCTTTCTGTACTTTAGCCAAAACTAAATGCTTATAAACATAATATATAGATATTGTGACAGTTAAACTTAACTGTCAATTTGCCTGTATTATGAGGCTCCTGGCAAGGTGGATCATAGGGGTGCTATCTTATTAGTGGGTTAATCTGCTGATGTTCATACCCAAATGTGTTGTGGGGCTCAGCTGGAGGTGGTCACTGAGTGTGCATCTTTGGAGTGTGTATCTCTCCCACGTACTACTACCTTAGTTTGCTTTCCAATGAAGTAAGCAACTTTGCTCTACCACACCCTTCTGCCAGATCATAGACTTGCTCTTGTCCTGGTCCCATCCATTTGACAGAGTCCTTGGCTTTTCCAGCTCTTTTGCCTTTTAGTTAGGAAGTAGAGCTGTATTCTACACCTACTTCTTGCCTTTAACTGCCTCCTGACTCCTCTGCAGCCTTTCCTGTTCCTCCCTAGTATCCCTACTCTCCTCTGAAACAGTGGGCTTCTCCTTCTTTAAGATGTGTTGGTATTTTGACTAGTACAGATATTTGTTCCCACCAACCCTCAGATATTGTAAATATGTGAAAATCTAACTAGCTAAAAACACAAGAAGGACTCACTTAATATAGCCCATGTCCCCATAAAATATTTAATCATAAATTTACATTTGAACAACTCTGTAAAGATTTTTAAAATTCTGTACTTGTTTTAATTATCTAGCCTCCTAAAAATTACGCTGCACTCTAAAAATGATTTCTTTTTCTTTCTTTTCTTTTCTTTTTTTTTTTTTTTGAAATGGAGTGGTCTCATTTCTCTTTTGCAGAAAAGAAGCAGACCTTAAATCTGACCTTGTTTTCCCAAAATTACAGGCCATTTAACTTACCTGGTCTATACACATATTCTTTTGATTGTTATTCCTTGTTGGCTTTTGTGCATTTCCTCACTAACTTGCCCTTGTTCTGGTCACCATCCATTTGACACAGCTCTTGTCTTTTCTAGCTCTTTTGCTCTTTAGTTAGAAAGTGGAGCTGTAGTCTACACCTACTGTTTGCCTTTTACTGCCACTTGACTCCTCTGCAGCCCTTTTGTTCCTCCCTAGTATCCCTAACTCCTTCCTCCACACTCTACCTTAAATGTCCTTTAGACAGACCCTCTGCAATATGGAACTTTGCCTTCTGATCTGTTTCCTTACATAAATACACAATCAACGCAGCATGTAATATAACAGCTTATTGAATTTAAATAAGTAATATATTTGCAATGGTGTTTTGTTTTCTTTTTTTTGTAATAGAAAATTCAATTTCTGAAACATCCCTGAATTTCAATAATACTGTCAAGTCATTTTGATTGTCCTTCTGGACTCATTACATTATTTTTAAAGTAGGAAATTTCCTTCTCTAGGCCTTTCTTTTTATAAGCAGGTACTTTTTGTCCTGAGGTCTTCCATACTCTGAGGCAAGAGGAACTCACACTATGTGGCATCTGAGTGTTTGGCCCCATTACAATTTGGTAATTGCCTCAGATTCTGCACCTAAGCTGTGGTTTTCAACAGCTACAGGGGTTTCCTCTTCTTCTGACCTAACTGATCCTATTGTATAACTGGTGCGGTCTGATAGCTTTAATATGGAGAAAAAATAAGTGACAATTCTCCAGAGGCTGTCCAGGGATTGATTTCCAAAATAGGGATTGATTACCATTCAGCAACTGACTGTAATTTAAAGGGGGAAAGCAGAGTCAATGAGACTGATATAATGGTTTTCTCTACAAGTACCAATGCAATTAGCCACTTATTTTAGTTGAAAAGGTGCAGAAATTCTGGGGCCTGTTTCTATGACCTTCATCACAAAATAGAGACCAGTAGTGGAAACCAAGACAGAATTCATTTGGTGAATGGTAGCACTGTATATATTTAGTAACAAAGGCTTTATGGAAAATAAATCATTTTAGTGGATTCAGGCATTGCATTATCACATGCCACTGCTTCAACCTGGCATTTAAGTCAGAATAATAAGTAGTTTATTTACATGGGCTATTAAGAGGCATCAAAGAGATACTTTCTTACCCCTAAATGTCTCTTACTTCATGCATTTCTTGCTCCTATAATTTTGTCAAACAGAAGTTCAGATTTTAGGGCTCAATCATATGACTATTGAAGTTACACTCTTGAATGCAAAGATCTATTCTACTTTAGTAAGCTTATTTATCACCTGGGGATGCTAGCTCTTACATTTTAATGCATTGGGTCTAGAAGCAGCTTGGGAAGTTGCACTGTTAAAGCATCCTCACTGACTCTGGTAGGTGGATCACAGTCTGAGATTATACACACACACACACACACACACACACACACACACGCACACATATATATCAGAACAAAATGCAGATATTTGACCAATAGAATAGAATCAAGGATGGGAAACAGCCTTGTGCACCTTTAGCCATCGACTTTTTGACAAAGGGGTCAAAAGATATGCCAAAGAAAAGCTAGCCTTTAATATGGTGCTGAAAAACACATACAGAAGAATGAATCTAGACCCATAACTCTTACCCTTTACTAAAATCAAATCAAAATATATCAAAGCTGTAGGTATTAAAAACAGAAGCACTGTATCTTGTAGAAGAAAACATTGATAATACTCTTGAAGATATATGCATCAGCAATGATGTTCTGAACAGAATAAAAAATTGCACAACAAATTACCACGAAGCAACAAATGGGATTATATCAAATTATAAAGCTTCTGTACAGCAAAGGAAACAACCAACAAAGTGAACAGACAACCTACAGAATGGGAAAAGAATTTTGCCAGCAACCTTGAGACAGAGATTAACATCTAGAATATATAAAGAAGTCAAAAAATTAGACCACCAATAATAAAAGACCCTATCAAAAAATGGGCAATTGAAATGAGTAGACATTTCTCAAAAGATGATATACAAGTGGGCAATCAATACATGAAAAAGTGTTCAGCATCTTTTTTCATTAGACAAATGCAAATCAAAATAACTGAGATTCCATCTTACTCTAGAAGGAATAGCTTATCAAGGACTCAAAATCCAACAAATGTTGGTGAGGTTGTTGGGGGGAAAGGCATCTTTCTTTATTTTGGTGGGAATGAAAACTAGTACAACCACTATGGAAATCAGGATGGAGATTCCTCAAAAAACTAAAAATAGAAATTCTATTTGATCTAGCTATACTTCTTCTGGCAATCTTCCCCAAAGAGTTAAAGACATCATATTACAGTGGTAATGTTTATAGCATGCACAACTCATAATAGCTAAATTTGCAAGTGGCCTATATGTCCATCAACAGATGAACGGATAAAGAAAATGTAGTATAAACACAGTGGAGTACTAATCAGCCACAAAGAAGGAAAAATTAGAGCCATTTACAGGAAAATGGATGTACTCTGAGACCCCAATTTTAAATGAAATAAATCATACACAGAAGATTAAATATCACATGGTTCTTTTTACATGAGAAATCCAATATATAAATAATGTAAAGAAGGTGCACGCCCTACCAAGGTTCTGAGTCAGGCGGAAGACGCCCAATCACCCCGCTGCAGACAGGCAGGTCTGTGCACGCCCTACTGAGGTCCCGAGTCGCGTGGAAGACACCGAATCACACTGCTGCAGACAGGCAGCCAGCTGGTTCCACACTACAAAGACGCAGAGGACACCGGACCACCAGACCATGGTACTGAGTCCCGCTGCTCCCCGCCCAGAGGTAGGGGCTTCTGAGCCACAGTCCCACTGCTCCTGGTCCAGAGCAAGGGGGTTCCCGGTCACCGTCCCTCCCGCTGCTCCCAGCCCAGAGGAAAGGGCTTTTGGGCCACCTTCTGTGCCGCCGCTCCTGGCCCAGAGGAAGAGGCTTCCGAGGCACCATCCTTCCCACCGCTCCCAGCCCAGAGGTAGGGGCTTCTGAGCCACCATCCCACTGCTCCTGGTCCAGAGCAAGGGGCTTCCCAGTCACCATCCCTCCCACTGCTCCCAGCCCACAGGAAAGGGTTTTGGGGCCACCATACCTACCGCTGCTTTCGGCCCCTGTCCCACCTCTCCCAGCTCAGAGGAGGTAATCTGTGCAGGCGCTAACAGCCCTCCGCCACAGTCGAAATGAGAAAACACATATATAAGTCTCAAAACCAGACTCCCAGATCACCTACAGCAACCCCAAAGGGAAATGAGATGGAACACTCTGATACTCAACCACCTGGACCCACTGAACTGGCAACAAAAGGGGATCTGGAAAAAATGAAATCAGAAATAATTTCTCAGATAACAGGAGAAATTGTGCCCCTAGTGCAAGACATGATTAATAAATCTAGAGAGGAGCTCATGAACATGATGGAATCCCAACATAGGAAACAAATGGAATCCATAAAACAGATGCAAATAGATTTCCAGGACATGAAAAACTCCATTGAAAGTCTACACAGCAGAATGAGCCAGTGTGAGGACAGAATTTCAGATATAGAAGATAAGATTGCAATTAGTGACCAGGAAAAGAAAAATTGCTTCAAAATTATAAGGGAACATGAGAAATCAATCCAGCAGCTGCTAGATGATGCAAAGAAGAATAACATAAGACTGATTGGGCTCAATGAAGAAACAGGAGAGAGTGGAGATGACATAAAAAAATCTCTTCACAGAAATAATGGCAGAAAACTTCCCAAGCAGGGGAAAAAACTTGACATACAGATAAGTGAGACATATAGGACTCCAAATAGCCTTGATAAAAAAAAAATCTACACATAGGCATATAATTGTTAAGATTCCTGAAACACAACAGAAGAACAAAGTTCTACAAGCAGTCAGAGAAAAGAAACAAATCACATACAAAGGAAAGCCCATCAGAATCACAGCAGACTTCTCAACACAAACCATCATGGCAAGAAGAGCTTGGAGTGACATATTCCAACCCCTAAAAGAAAACAGCCTCCAACCCAGATTGATGTACCCTGCAAAACTATCTTTCAAAATGGATGGAGAAATAAGATACTTTCATGACAAAGAACAACTTAGGAACTTCATGAATACCAAACCAGCACTCCAAAGAATTTTACACAATAGCCTAGGAACAGACATTGAGGATCACAACCCCAGGAAGCAAAGCAGAATGAACCCATCTGGCATGACAAGAAATTAAATGGAAAGGGGGAGAACCTAACAAAAAGAAAAAGTCATGGCAATGACAAGTCAATACGTTTCAGTTATAACCATCAACGTTAATGGTCTCAATTCACCAATCAAAAGAAATAGACTGGCAGAATGGGTCAAGAAGCAAAATCCAACAATATACTGCATACAAGAAACACATTTAATTCAAAAGGAAACTCATAGACTGAAAGTTAAAGGGTGGAAAACAATACTCCATGTGACAGGAACCCAAAAAAAAGCAGGAGTAGCTATCCTCTTGGCAGATCAAGTAGATTTCAAACCAACACTGATGAAGAGAGATGAAGAAGGATACTACATCCTTGTAAAGGGAAGAATCCAAGAGGAAGAGATGACAATCATAAATATCTATGCACCAAACACTAGTGCACCCAACTATATAAAACAAATACTAATGGACATGAAAAGTCATATATGCAGTAATACAATTGTAGTGGGGGACCTCAACACCCCACTGTCACAAGTAGATAGATCAACTAGACTAAAAATAAGTAATGTAATGAAATACTAGAACTCAATCAAACTCTTGAACAAATGAACTTAACAGATGTTTACAGAGTCTTCCACCCCACAAAATCAGAATACACATTCTTCTCAGCTGCACATGGGTCATTCTCCAAAATAGACCACATACTCACACACAGAACATGTTTAAGTAAGTGCAAAGGAAATGAAGTTATCCCCTGTATATTATCAGACCATAGTGCGATGAAATTGGAGATCCATAGCAAAAGAAACTGGAAAAATTTCATAAACACATGGAAATTGAACAACACACTTCTGAATAACCAATGGGTCACAGAGGAAATTAAAGAAGAAATCAGACAGTTCCTTCAATTAGATGACAATGACAATACAACATAATGGAATCTATGGGACACAATGAAAGCAGCCTTATGAGGGAAATTCATAGCAGTGAATATGCATATTAGGAAAACAGAATGAGCCCAATTAAACAACCTCATGCTGAACCTCAATCTTCTAGAAAAAGAAGAGCAGGACAACCCCAAAGCTCATACAAGGGAGGAAATTATAAAGATCAGAGGAGAAAGCAATGCAATGGAGACTAAGAGAATGATACAAAAAATCAATGAAGCCAAGAGTTGGTTCTTGGAAAGAATCAACAAAATTGACAAACCCTTAGCCAACCTTGTCAGAGAAAGGAAAGAAAAGGCCCAAATCCATGCAATTAGGAATGAAAAGGGTGAAACTACAACAGACCCAGCAGAAATCCAGATGATCATCAATACCTACTTCCAGAACCTATATGCCAATAAGATGGACAACACAGAAGAAATGGACAGATTCCTAGATACATATGAATTACCAAAGTTGAATGAAGAAGGCCCAGAAATTCTGAACAACCCAATATCAACCAATGAAATTGAAAATGTAATTAAAAACTTATCAACTAAGAAAAGCCTGGGCCCTGATGGCTTCACTGCTGAATTCTACAAGACATTTAGAGAGGAACTGCTGCCACTACTGTTGAAACTCTTCAATGAAATTGAAAGGGAAGCAATACTCCCAAATTCATTCCTGGAAGCAAGCATCACCTTGATCCCCAAAGCAGAGAAAGACCCAACTGAAAAAGAGAACTATAGGCCAATCTCACTAATGAACATAGATGCAAAAATCCTTAATAAGATAATGGCAAACAGAATGCAGAAGATCATCAAGAAGATCATACACCCTGATCAAGTGGGATTCAGCCCAGGGATGCAGGGATGGTTCGATATACGAAAATCAATCAATGTAATACACTATATCAATAGAGGCAAGGAGAAAAACCATATGATTATCTCCATAGACACAGAAAAAGCATTTGACAAAATCCAACATGCATTTATGATAAAAACCCTACAAAAAATTGGAATAGATGGTCTCTACCTCAAACTGATAGAAGCCATCTATGAAAAACCAACAGCCAATATCATACTAAATGGTCAAAAACTGAAATCCTTCACTCTAAAATCAGGAACAAGACAAGGATGTCCACTATCACCACTCTTGTTCAATATAGTTCTGGAAACATTAGCCACGGCAATTAGACAAGAGAAAGAAATAAAAGGGATAAAGATAGGTAATGAAGAAGTCAAATTGTCATTATTTGCAGATGACATGATACTCTATATAGAAGACCCCAAGAACTCCACCAAAAGTTTTCTAGACTTAATAACCAAATTCAGTCAAGTAGCTGGTTACAAGGTCAACACACAAAAATCCATAGCTTTCCTCTACACCAATGACAGACTCACTGAGACAGAAATAGGGCAAATAATTCCTTTCACAATAGCATCCAAAAAACTGAAATACCTAGGAATCAACCTAATGAAAGAAATCAAAGACCTCTTCTCTGAAAACTATGGCACTCTGAAAAGAGAGATTGTAGATGATATCAGAAAATGGACAGACATCCCCTGCTCCTGGGTAGGAAGGATTAATATAGTGAAAATAGCCATACTTCCAAAACTGCTATATAGATTTAATGCAATTCCAATTGAGATCCCAGCAGCATACTTCATGGACCTTGAGAAAACAATCCAAAAATTCCTTTGGAACAAGAAGAGACCCAGAATAGCAAAAGCAATTCTAGGTAACAGAGACATGGCAGGGGGTATCACAATCCCCAACCTGCAACTATACGACAAAGCTACTGTGATAAAAACAGCATGGTACTGGCAAAGAAACAGACCTGAGGACCAGTGGAACAGATTAGAAGATGCAGAAACAATGCCAGACACACTCAGCTACCTCATCTTCAATAAAGGAGCCAAACACCCTCACTGGAGGAAAGATAGCCTCTTTAATAAATGGTGCTGGAAAAATTGGGCTTCAACTTGCCAAAGATTAAAACTAGACCTATATCTCTCACCATGCACTAAACTAAAATCAAAATGGATTAAAGATCTAAATATTAAAATAGAAACTCTGAACCAGTTGGAACAGAGGTTAGGTAGAACCCTTGAAGACATCGGTGTAGGAAAAGATTTTATGAACAAAACCTCAGTTGCCCGTGAACTAGCACAAACAATCAACAAGTGGGATCTCTTCTTATTAAAAGACTTCTGCACAGCAAGAGAAACCACCAGCAGTGTGAAGAGACAACCCACAATGTGGGAAAAAAATCTTCACCTGTTCTTCCTCAGACAAAGATCTACTATCTCGAATCTATAAAGAACTTAAAAAGATCAGACCTCCCAAATTTAAAGACCCAATCCAAAAATGGGCATCTGAAATGAACAGACATTTCTCAGACAAAGAAATAGAAATAGCAAATAAATATATGAAAAAATGTTCAACATCACTGGTCATTCGAGAGATGCAAATGAAAACAACACTGAGATTCCACTTCACTCCAGAAAGAATGGCTGCTGTCATGAAATCAACCAATAACAAATGCTGGCAGGGCTGTGGGGAAAGAGGAACCCTGCTCCATTGCTGGTGGTAGTGTAGACTGGTGCAAGCACTGTGGAAATCAGTATGGAGATACCTCAAAGAACTAGGACTGGAAGTCCCATTTGACCCCACTATTCCACTGCTGGGGATCTTCCCCAAAGAATTAAAAGAATCATACCACAGTGATATATGTGCACCCATGTTCATAGCAGCACAGTTTGTAATAGCTAAAACTTGGAAACAGCCCAAATGCCCATCAACTGGAGACTGGATAAAGAAAACGTTGTTTTTTTAATAAAATGGAGTACAACTCAGCCATAAAAAATCAATTGGTTTGTTTTGAGAAGTGGGTCTGGCTGAAGCCTACATGCCAAGGTCAGAGTAACTTGCACCCAAATTCCATTCCCACAACTAAAACCTCCTGACTAGAAGGACAGTGTTCTAATTACAATAATATATTTTGTCTATTCTGTTCCTAATTTGAGAATGTTTTGTCTTGTCCTTTATGAGCCTTGTTTACATTAATTCCCATGAAAACTACACATAGTTGCCCTTACCCCAATTGATTGCCAATAAAAGTCAGTGCCTGGGATTGGCTAGGGTCTTTGTTGGTTACACCAGCATTGGTCATCCTGGCACCCCGCTTTCTCTCAGTTCTGTCTCTTAGTGTATTTTTTTCCTCAGGCCTGTGTCACACACTAGGCAGGTGGAGACTAGAGACTTACTGCAGGAGTCTCTGACACAGACTGGGGTCTGTTCTACATGTAGCAATTTTAGGTGAAATAATCACTGATTTACAGGACTTTAAATTTTGATGATGTTCACTGACATTGTGAGAGCAAGAAATGTAGTCTTCAATAGGTCAAAGTTGTAGATTTGTTTAAAAGTCTCAGATACCCTCTCTTACCTTTTGATCATCTTTCTCTGTGTCCTTCCGAGTGAGCATTTTTTCTATCACATTTCTCATAGCTTTAAGTGTGGGGCTCTCATGGTGGGGGAGCATCATCTTTTGGAAAGGAGAGCCAATCAGTGGGACCTCGTACACAGACTTAGATCTATTTGTCCTTCTTATGGCCCCGTGGCATTCACTTTCCCATCAGCTTGAAAAAAACTCTGCTGGAAACAAAATGCTTCTGAGATATTTGATGCAGGGTTGTGGCTCAGAATCATAAGTGGGCTTCTTAATATTCTGCATTGCTAGCTAAGGCTTACACAGCAAATATCTCTGCCCATTAAAACAAAAGTCTAAAACAAAAGTGCATGTCAGCAGTTCAGAGGGATAAAAGGCCCATGATGGAAATAGTGGGAGAGTTAGTGTAGGCTAAGTTAGGGCTGCAACAAATGTCTGTCCCTCCTTAGGTTGAGCTTATGCTCACTCTGGTTCCATTTGATTTTTTTTTCTTCCTTTAATACTACCTAAGAATTCCTAACTGAGAACTAAAAGCTACTTAGAGTAGCCAAATAGGGCTAGAATTTATCAAGGTCAGGAAGTTTCTTTTCTTTTTTTTTTTTTTTTGTGGTACCGGGGATCAAACTCGGGTCCTTGCACTTGCGCAGCAGGCGGCGAAACCACTGAGCTAAATCCTGACCCAGGAAGTTTCTTAATGTTTATGTGAATGGCCCCTTGAGATTAGTTTGGGCTTCCCAGGACTTCCTATTAGGCTGCTGGGCCCACCATGCCCCTTATTTCACCAAAGAAAAGATGGATAGTATCTTAGAAACACTATGGAGACTTCAGAATCTTTTGACAATTTTCATAGTTTTTATGCTAAGTTATAAAGAGATAAGCTCCATCCCCCCACCCCAAGCAGCTTCTTCCTTTCAGACCAATGTTATGGATCCCTTGTCAAGTGAGTTTGTATTCCATCCCATCCTATTTCTTCACGGGCCTGACAAAATCATTGGCCCATTTAAGCAGAGTGAAGCAGTTTTTAAATCAAAGATGAGGAAGAGGCAATGTACATGAGCACTTATGACTAATTTTTGACACACACACAAGAAAACTACTGGTGATGAAAACAACTATTAAATATAACTAATAAAATTAAAATTCTATACCATTTATATAGTGGTGTGCCTCACTGTTAATCTCTGTTTTTGCTTATTCATATTGTCTTGTGTGTTTTGCTTAAAAACCTTTGAGGCCATGGGAATGTTGGACTTGAGATCAATTCTTGGGGGGCTATTTTCTGTTCTACAGAAAGTATTTATTCGGCTGCCAGGGGAACACATTGTGTGAATTCTCTTACCTGTGTCAAAGCCAATTACAGTTGTATAAAATCAACACAGCAGTGACATGCTGATAAGTTTCAAGATGACACAAAGTGGTTAAGCCCAGGAAGAACCAGAAGTTTGGGGTCAACTTGAATGTAATTGTGCTTGATGGGAAAGGGGAGAGAAGGAAAGGTAAATGCCAGTTGTTGCTGAGATGATACAGCTCTGGAAGCCCTTATAATCCTTGTGAACTCTATGTTGGTTCCTGTATTTTCAGTGTGTGCAGTGGATGGCTTTCAGGGAATGGTCACTCAGGGACAGAGGCCTGGAACCTGCTGGTCACCTGTCCCCTTCCACTGTTCTTTAGGTTTCTCTGAGAAGTGCAAATTCAAAGGAAGTTTTTACTTTGAAAGCTTCAAAAGTCATTTTATTCTACAGATATTGTTTTTTAAATTTGTCAAATTGTTCTTGCTGATAAAATTTATGTGAATTAGACATTATTTCTAGGTTTGGGGTTTGTATTAGGAGTTTTTCTTTTATTCATTATCATTTGACAAATATGAACAAAGCACCCACTACATTCCTGGAACCCAAGGACAAACTTCCTACTTCAGAGAATGTAGTCTCACTTCCCAAGGGTTCAGCACTGCACTTTTGGCCCTGGGTCGAACTACAGAGCCAGGTCTTGCTGACAGATGTTGTCTTGTCATGGCTGAAGACTTCTGGGGAATGGTCGTTTGAGAAGCTACCTTGGCCAAGGCTCTTTTGGTTGAATCTCTAAGCATAGTGGCACAAGACAAGGCTTCTTGTTGAGTGATATACCCTGGGGGAAAGACATGAGAGGGACTTCATATTCAACAGCTGTATAAAACAAGCAAAACTGCAAGTATTCACATAAGTGTACAAAAGTTCTATTTTTGTGATTCTATTTTTTGTGATTATACTTTTTTTGAGAACGAGAAGTATATGTTATTTCTTTTGCATTTCTCACTCAATAAGTTAATAGCCACAGATTAACATGTCAAATCTTTTGGAAAGGGATTTAAACCATGAAGAATATTCACATAAATAGCTTGTCTTTGATGCCAAAACTTTCTTCAATTGAGGAAAAGATATTTGATCTCTTGCAGTGCTTCTAGATATGCAGTCTGCAGAGACTATGTACTAAAAAGTCACCGGGCTGAAGCTTTTTAAAACTGTCTACCAAAATGCAGATTTCTACTTCAAAGACCTTCTGAGTTTGAAACACAAAGGAATAGGCCTGGACATCTGAATTTTAATAAAATGACAAGTAGATTTTATGTGCACTAAATATTGAATGCCTCTGCTTCTGGACTTACTGGTTTGTTTGTAACTTTATGCCAAAAACAAAGCTATCACATGATGCTTCTGTTACACTTAAGACAATCATGGGGACTAGACCGAATCCTGGCTCCTCCATTCAATAGCTGCACAATACTGGCCAGGTTATTTAACTTATTTCTGTTTCAGAGATAAGACAGCCAGTACACAGTGTTTGAGTTTTAAATAAGACAATACATGTTAAATTCTTAGAATAGTGCCTGCCACTTAGGACACCCCAGATAAAGGATAGCTGTTGTTGCTATTGTTATTTTTAGTAAATAATGTGCAAACACCTTGTCTTCCCATTAGTGGACAACAGAATAAAGTAGATATGCTAATGTGATAGTGGATTTTTTTAAGAGTGCTCTGTATCAGAATTAAGAGAAGAGTTTTCAATAGCTGGGTACAGAAAACATTTCCTGTAACAGTGCCCTGCAGAAGGTTGGTTTTTATAACATGTGCAGGTTTTTCACCATCATAATTTCATCTGTGCTTCATAAAATCTGAAGGGGAGGGCCGGGGATTTAGCTCAGTGGTTCTGCCACTGCCTCACAAGCAGAAGGACCTGAGTTCGATCCCCAGTACCAAAAAAAAAAAATCTTAAGGGGATAGAAAAAGGAGAGGCAGTGTAGTACATAAGGGACAGGGGCATGGTATTTGGAGGTGACAGCTCTGACGTGAAGTCTTCACTGACTTTTTCTGTCCATGTTGTCTTCACCAAGTTACATCACCTGCCTGAGCTTCTGTTTTCAACAGTTATGAAATGGGGAGAAAATGTGATATTATATGTAATGCTCTTAGCATGATGTCTGAAACATGATAAATGTTCAACATGTGTAACTATTATTGCTGTGAGCAAGTCAAGCATTGGAGTTTGCACAAAAAACAAGGAGTAGAGCCGAGGACTGGGCCTAGTCTGGGTGTCATTGATCCACTAGATCAAGTTCCTGTAAATCTCATAGAGTTGTTAAACATTTTATAACAATCCATACTCCAATTTCTTTAAGCCCTCTTAATTTACCCATAAAACTTTGCTCTCTATTGTGGAGACAATCATTTTTAAACTTGGCTAGCCAACCATGCTGATAAAATAAGTTGGCAGGGGCCATTCCACTTGAATTATTTTTCTGAAAGCGTGACTTCTGGCTGCAGCACATGAGTTCCTTCCTGAGGTGCCAGGTTCAGGTCAGGTTGTTAAACTCACCCAGCTGCTGCTGTTGCTGAAGGCTGCGAATATAGCGGGTCTGCAGAGCCTCCCACTGGGGCCTGGAATCATAAATCCTCATGATGCTATAAAAGTAGCACTGTTGCCCTGGGGTTAGGTCCTGCTGGGGAAGAGCAGGTAATTTTGATGAGTCTCTAAAGGATTAAAAGTGTGATGTTTCCAAAGCTAACTTCCACAGGAAAAACCATATGTACTTTAATATACAACAATTGGAGTAGAATAACCAGGTCATTGTCCTCCTTAACTTGATTTGTTTAAACAATGCTCTGCTAGTCTGCATGATGATAAAAATGGGTAAGGAAAATGTGCTCCATAAGTAGGTCATGGTATTGAATTGAAGGAAGGAGATCTAAGGATTTGTAAGATCTTAGATTTTGTTGATCCTTATGCAGGAGAGTAGGTTGTGAGAATCTGCACATGGCCTGAAGTGTGCCAGGCCTCAGCATGGGTGAAACTTGCAAAGGGAAGTTCCCAGTAAGCAAGGGAGACAGAGATGAACAGATGGGTAGTGTGGTAAGAAGTCCACTCTAGTTGTAAGCAAGTGCTCTGAAAACAGAGTAAACTGCCTGTAATAGCCAAAGCAGGTTTCCTAAATGAGATGAGCCCATATCTGAGTCTTAAGAGTAAAGGAAAGTCCCTGAAGGGATAGAACATTCATTCTAAAAAGGCATGGGCAATACCAGGGCATCTGTTAGAATTCTTGGGGCTGGAGATGTAGCCCAGCCTCAGATCCTCTCCTGCTAAATCAAAGACCCTGGGGCAGCAGCTGGAGTTCAGTACTCTGTTTTCATACCCTCCAGATGATTCTCATACTTTCTCACTAAAATTTGAGAACCATTGGACTAGAAGAAAAATATAAGCTAGTTACATACAGAGGGGGAAGGTGGTACAAATTCTCCTATGGGGCATGAAGTATCTGAATATGTAGAAAATTAAGAACTGGACATTTTTTTTTAGTTTAAAGGGAGCATAAAATCTGATTTCAAAAAGGCTATAGAATTAGGCAGAAGATAATGGTAACCTTTTATGCTAAGTTTAAAGATTCACTTCTACTTGAGGAGCCGCTAACATTCTGTACACAAGGCAGAGATTCTTAACAGGGATGATTTTGACCCCTAATAGATATTTGGAGAAATTTTTGATCAGCTCAGCTGGTGTAGGGGAGAGAGGTGCTACTCCCATTGGTGTCTAGAAACTAGGGAAGCTGCTCAGCATCCTACAATGCACAGGGAAGCTTCCCATTCCTTTGCCAAAAATAATTATTCAAGTCAAAATGCCATACTTTAAACTGGCCAGATCTTCACTTTAAAAAGACCACATTGGCCTTGCTGTAGACAATGAACTTGAGAGAATATAGATGACTGGTAGAGATCATTCAGAAGGCTACTGTCATAGACGTAGGGAGGAACAAGAAGGCTCAAAACTTAAATTACTATTACATACCTAATATATCTTAAGTGCTTAATTATATGTTGTTCTAAGCATTTTGTATGTATCATTTCTTAAGTTATAACAATCCTATGAGATGGATAATTTATTGTGCTTATTTTACAGAGAGGGAAACTGATAGTGAATTCAACATCTAGAAAAATCAAGATAAAATAAGTTTCCTCTGGGTGAAAAAAATTCAAAGCAATGATAGAATTTTAAAACCTAGCCAATAACATGTAATACAAATAGACAAATAGGAAGTGAAGATTACACACACACACACACACACACACACACACACATGCATGCATCCACACACGCATGCACACACACATAATTTTATCAGAAATTTGTGGGGGAGGGCCAGGGATTTAGCTCAGTGGTTTTGCTGCCTGCTGCGCAAGCGCAAGGACCCGAGTTCAATCCCTGGTACCAAAAAAAAAAAAAAAAAAGAAAGAAATTTGTGGGGGACTGAAATCTGTGAGATAGATTGTTTTTGAGGTCTAAAGACTTTAAAAATGAAAATATACACAGAATAAAACCAAGTGTCTCACAACTTGAGAAATCATTTCAATCTTATAATTTCTGAATTAGATATTCTAAAGAATAATATATTTGAAGAAGAAAATGGATTCCATAACTAATTAAGCCTTTCAAATGATTGAAAACAGGGTAATATAAATATTGAAAATAAATTTCAGGATCAAACCTCCAAAATACAATGGAAATTTTCATTATATAATATAAGTGTTAGAAGTTAAGGTTTTATTTTACATAGAAAAAATGCCTGCTTTTTTTCTTTAATAAAATTCCAAACATCCCAAATGAGAAGTAGTAGGTACTATTCCTGATATCCTCACCCTATTGCCTGTGCTTACTCAAGGAGTTGGATGAGAACTGAAACTTTTAGACTATTGATGAGAATGGCTGTAACTAACTCTGACCAAGAGAAGCTAACAGCTCTCTCAGGGGAATCCAGGGTCATTTCCCACCACTGATAGGGGGCTAGCCATGAAGAGGTGACACTTCAGCAGAGCTCCTGCCATTGGAAGTGCTTGGCATAGGTCCTACAAGCACCCACTGATTTTCTCTTGAACACTTTTCACATCTACTTCACTGGATCAAATGTTCTTTCTAGTGCTGGATAAACAGTAGAAAAAGTCCTTAAGCCTCAAAAGAGAAACAGATGAGGTCCCTTTATCTGGGAATAAAATGCTGTACCTTCAGTAATGAAATGTCAGAAACAGAGGGAGGGACTCGGATACAAGGAATTTGTGGAACATTTCTAAGCTTTTGTTGTCTTTTCCAGTTTTTTCTCATTCTTTATTCTGAACCTAAAGGTAATACAAAGAATAGCACAGCATCATTTTATTTCATTTACAGCATAGCAAAATTTCATTTTGTTCACCCAGTATTGGGAAGGCATCTAAGTAAATCAATAAGCAAATAAGGAAATAAATAAACAAAATGTTATTTGTTCCAAGGAATAAGAACATTTTCTTACATATTTCCAAGTAATTGAACTCACCAGATTACTTAGTCCTGCATCTTTTCCTATTCTCACTTCTTATTAAAGAAATAATAATTCAGAGCCCTCATATTATTTCTTCATTGGGTTTGAAACAGTTTAACTTTGTACTACTATGTCTAAAACAGTTATTTCTTCACAACTTTAAATAATTTTATTAGATAATAAAATTATCCGATTCTAAAAGCAGTACATATCATCTTTGGAAAATTTGTAAGCATTTTAAAAATGGAAAAGAAAATAAGATTACTCATATCTAACTATTGTTGACATTTGATTGGTTTCCATGTGTCTATTTTTTTGTGTATATTGTGTTTAATTTTGTCTTGACTTTTTGGGGGGGGTACTGGGGATCAAACTGAGGACCTTGTGCTTGCGAGGCAGGTGGTGGCACCGCAGAGCTAAATCCTCAGCTCTATTGTGCTTAATTTTGAAAAATGTGGTCATTCTATCTGTCTATCTATCTATCTATCTATCTATCTATCTATCTATCTATCTATCTGCCTATGTTATGAATCCTCCTAGGTCATTAATATTCCTTAAAAGTACAATTTTTGAATAGCAATATAGTATATCTTTACATTTTTCTTCATTTCTTGCACATTTAAATCTGCACTTTTATAGCATTGTACTATAAAATAAACTCTTAAATGTAGCCATCTTTCTTACCTGACAAAGACACAGAGTGAAGGAGTTATACCTGTTTTGACTAAGTCTCCTTTCCATGTGATATAATATTACAAAGTTAACAAGTTGGGAAGAATAAACATTGGAATAGGGTTGAAAAGGCAAAGACTTGGAAACCCTGAATATTTTCCCCTCTGCTCATTCCTTTGCCCTTATCAGCAGTACAGACTACAGAATATTAGGAAGTAGGAATGCAGCAAATCAAATGTAGGAGCAGATCCTTGAAGTAAATGATAATATTAGACTATTGTCAATACCTGAACCATAGGCTACCAACCTCACTGGCTATTTAATGAACTGGGATCATGGATTTAAAATGCTTTCACTTCACGCCAGTTTCTTCTCATTTCACCCTCCCTAATAAATGCTCATGTGTGTACACACACAGGCACACACATATTAAACATATTTAAAAAGTATTTTAATATGTGTGAAGATTCTGGTCAGTTCTGAGTTCACAGATCTAATGCTCAGAACTCCCAGAAGAGAAATTCACTAGAGAAGCATCAGTCAACCTCTCTGTGTGTCCCGTTTCCATGACATAAATTTATACATTGAACTATATTTTATTTAATACCTCTTTTCTTTAATGGGCACTCCAGAAACCATAACAATCAAGATAAAATCTTTCCATATTCTCTGTGATTGAAACTATGCATTCACATTATCTCAATATCCTTCCACCCATTTTCTACATCTGTAGAGCAGGGAAATATTTTTCAAAGCTGGGAAGGTTTCTTATATCCTTAAATAATGTAAAGAAATGATCTTTCTTGTGTAAATAGTTCATGTGTGTTTTTCTTGGGCTCTTGCTAAGAGAAGATATCTATCTTATCTATTCAAATCGTCTATACCTGATAAAATTTGATTAAAATGCTTGGAGAATTCAAGAAGAAAAAAATCTACAAAATAATAAATTTGAAGCAAAAAGACAGATTTGCTTAAAAAGAACTTACCTGGTGTCAGTTATTCTACCCTTTTTAAAAGCTGGTTTTCACATTCAATGTAGTTTTCTTACAAAGCTCTATACACATATAGTTGTGGTAGAAATTCAGTCTGTTGATAAACTGATATCCAAGCAACATCAAGTGATGAAATAGAGAGCTGGAGAAACTTGGCTCTATGTCTCTCCCTGCTTCAGCTGCATGGTTTAATATTTTTCTCTTCCAAGTTTGTGTCTAATCAAAGGTTAACTTCTATTTTTTTAAATTTTATTGGTACATTTTATTGGTACATTTTAGGTATACAATTCGTTTACATTTATCATTGGATGTTTGTACCTGTACATGATATATCTTGGTTCTTTTGTTTTCTTCCCCATTACCTGTGTGCCCTTCTCCTCCTCCACCCTTCCCTATTTACATAGATTTCATTTCCATTTTTTTTTCTTTTCTCATAGTTTTTCCTTTCTCTCTTTTCCTTTACCCTTCCTCTCCCTCCACTCTTTTGTCTTTGGACCTTTTTTCCTATTTCAAATTATCAATTATTCATTTTAATCATTTTAACTCTTATTTACACTATCAGTTTCTCACACTAGAGAAACTATTTGGTATTTACACATGTGTGTCCTATTTATTTCACTTAAGAGTATGGCCTCGATATGCATCCATTTAGCTATAAATGACTCTAGTTTTTCATTCTTTATGGCTCAGTAGTACTCCATTTTATAAAAAAAAAACATTTTCTTTATCCAGTTTCCAGTTGATGGCCACTTGGGCTGCTTCCAAGCTTTAGCTATTACAAACTGTGCCACTATGAACATGGTTGCACATATATCGCTGTGGTATGATTCTTTTAATTCTTTGGGGAAGATACCCAGCAGGGGAATAGCTGGGTCAAATGGGACCTCTAGTCCTAGTTCTTTGAGGTACCTCCATACTGACTTCCACAGTGGTTGCACCAGTCTGCACTCCCACCAGCAGTGGAGAAGGGTTCCGTTCTCCCCACAACCCCGACAGCATTTGTTATTTGTTAATTTCTTCATAGCAGCCATTCTTTCTGGGGTGAGGTGGAATCTCAGCGTTGTTTTCATCTGCATCTCTCGAATGACCAATGATGCTGAACACTTTTTCATATATTTGTTTGCTGCTTTTACTTATTTGTCTGAGAAATGTCTGTTCATTTCAGATGCCCATTTTTGAATTGGGTCTTTGAATTTGGGGAGGTCTGATTTTTTTCAGTTCTTTATATATTCTAGATAGTAGTCCTTTGTCTGAGGTACAGCTGCTAAAAATTCTTTTCCATATTGTAGGTTGTCTATTAGCTATGTTGGTGGTTTCTTTTGCAGTGCAGAAGCTTTGTAATAAGATGAGATCCCAGTTGTTGATTCTTTCTGTTAGTTCCCATGCTGCTGAGGTTTTGTTTATGAAGTCTTTTCCTATGCCAATGTCTTCAAGAGTTCTACCTAACTTACCTTCCAGCAAGTTTAGTGTTTCTTATTTATATCTTTATAAATATCTTTATAAAGATATAAATATCTTTAATTTATATCTTTAATCCACTTTGATCTTAGTTTAGTGCATGGTGATAGGTATGGGTCTAGTTTTAACCTTTGGCAGGTTGAAATCCAGTTTTTCCAATGCCATTTATTAAATAGGCTATTTTTCCTCCAATGATGGTGGTTGGCTCCTTTGTCAAAGATGAGGTGGCTGAGCAGTTCTGGAGTTGTTTCTGGATCTTCTAATCTATTCCACTGATACTCAGGTCTGTTCCTTTGCCAGTACCATGCTGATTTTATCACAGTAGCTTTGTAGTATAGTTTCAAGTTGGGGATTGTGATACCCCCAGCCATGTCTCTGTTGCTTAGAATTGCTTTAGCTATTCTAGGTCTCTTATGGTTCCAAATGAATTTTTGGATTGTTTTCTCTAGTTCTGTGAAGTATATTGTTGGAATTTCAATTGGCATTGCATTAAATCTATATAGTAGTTTTGGAAGTATGGCCATTTTCACTATATTGGTTCTTCCTACCCAGGAGTAAGGGATGTCTTTCCATTTTCTTGTATCCTCTTCAATCTCTATTTTCAGAGTTCTATAGTTTTCAGTGTAGAGGTCTTTTGCTTACTTCATTAGATTGATTCCTAGATATTTCATTTTTTTGGATGGTATTGTAAAAGGAATTATTTCCCTAATTTCTCTCTCAGTGAGTCTGTTATTTGTGTACAAGAAGGCTATTGTTTTTGAGTGTTGACCTTGTATCCAGCTACTCTACTGAATCAGTCAATTAAGTCTAGAAGTCTTCTGGCAGAGTTTTTTGGGTCTTCTATGTAAAGTATCATCATATCATCAGCAAATAATGACAGTTTCACTTCTCCTTTTCGTATCTTTATTCCTTTTATTTCTTTCTCTTTTCTAATTGCTGTGGCTAATGTTTCCAGAACTATATTGAACAGGAGTGGTGATAGTGAACATCCTTGTCTTGTTCCTGATTTTAGTGTGAAAGTTTTCAGTTTTTGACCATTTAGTATGATGTTGGCTGTTGGTTTTTCATAGATAGCCTTAATCGGGTTAAGATAAAGACCTTCTATTCCAATTTTCTGTAGGATTTTTATCATGAATGGGTGTTGGATTTTGTCGAATGCCTTTTCTGCATCTATTGAGATGATCATATGGTTTTTGTCCTTGACTCTGTTAATATGGTGTATTACATTTATTGATTTATGAATGTTGAACCATCCTTGCATCCCTGGGATAAATCCAACTTGGTCAGGGTGTATGATCTTCTTGATGATCCTCTGTATCCTGTTTGCCAGTATCTTGTTGAGGATTTTTGCATCTATGTTCATTAGGGAGATTGGCCTGTAGTTCTCTTTTTGGGTTGTGTCTTTCCCTGGTTTTGTAATCAAAGTAACACTTGCTTCCAGGAATGAATTTGGAAGTATTGCTTCCCTTTCAATTTCCTTGATGAGTTAAAAGAGTAATGGCATTAGTTCTTCTTTAAATATCTTGTAAAATTCAGCAGTGAAGCCATCTGGACCTGGGCTTTTCTTTGTTGGTAAATATTTTATTACATTTTCAATTTCACACATTGTAATTGGGGTGTTTTAGAATTTAGAATTTCTATATCTTCTTCATTTAACTTTGGCAATCTGTATGTATCTATGAATCTCCCCATTTCTTCTGTGTTTTCCATTTTATTGGAGTAGAGGTTCTTGAAGGAGGTATTGATGATCCTCTGGATTTCTGTTGGATCTGTTGTGACTTCACCTTTTTCATTCTTAATTGCATCAATTTGAGCCTTTTCTTTCCTTTTTTTGATAAGGTTGGCTAAAGGTTTATCGATTTTACTTATTCTTTCAAAAAAAACAACTCTTTGATTCATTGATTTTTTTGTATTGTTCTCTTAGTCTCCATTGCATTGATTTCTGCCCTGATCTTTATAATTTCCTCTCTTGTACGAGCTTTGGATTCATTATGCTCTTCTTTTTCTAGGAGCTTGAGGTTCTGCATTAGGTTATTTATCTGAGTTTTCTCTGTTTACCTAATATGGGCATTCACTGCTATGAATTTCCCACGTAGAACTGCTTTCATTGTGTCCCATAGATTCCTGTATGTTGTACTGGCATTTTCATTTACTTGTAGAAACTGTTTAATTTCTTCTTTAATTACTTCTGTGACCCATTGGTTGTTCAAGAGGGTGTTATTCAGTTTCCATGTGTTTGTTGAGGTTTTGCAGTTTCTTAGGTTATTGATCTCCAATTTTATTGCACTATGGTCTGATAATATACAGGGGGTAACTTCTATTCTTTTACATTTACTTAGACATGTCCTATGAGCTAGCATGTGGTCTACTCTGGAGAATGATCCATGTGCAGCCGAAAAGAATGTGTATTCTGATTTTGTAGGGTGGAACACTCTGTAAACATCTATTAAGTCCACTTGTTCAATAGCTTGGTTCAGTTCTAGAATTTCCTTGTCAACTTTTTGTCTAGATGATCTGTCTATTTGTGATAGTGGGGTATTAAGGTCCCCCACTACAATTGTGTTAGTGTTTATTTGGTTTTTCATGTCTATTAATATTTGTTTTGTATAGTTGGGGGCATTCATATTTGGTGCATATATATTTAAGATTGTCATCTCTTCCTCTTGGATTGTTCCCTTCACAAGGATATAGTGACCATCTTTGTCTCTCTTGATTAGTCTTGGTTTGAAATCTATGTTGTCTGCAAATAAGATTGCTACCCCTGCTTTCTTCTGGGTTCCTGTGGCATGGAGAACTGTTTTCCATCCTTTTACTTTCAGTCTATGAGTTTGTTTTTGAGTTAGGTGTGTTTCTTTTATACAGCATATAGTTGCATTTTCCTTTTTAATCCATTCTGCCAATCTATTTCTTTTGATTGCTGAATTGAGGCCATTAACATTGAGGGTTATAATTGATAGATATTGATTTATCCTTGTCATGATGTTTTACTTTTGTTCGCTCTTTTATTTCTTATTTTTCCCCCTTTGCCTTTAGTGTCTTACCTTGCCTGGTGGCTTCCCTCTGTTGGGCCTCATGGAGTTGTGGCCTTCATTGCTTTTTTCTAGGATAATGTTTAGAATTGCTTGTAGTGCTAGTTTGGTGTTCATGAAATTTCTCAGGTGTTCTTTGTCATGGAAGTATCTAATTTCCCCGTCGATTCTGAATGATAATTTTGTGGGATACAACAGTCTAGGTTGGAAGTTATTTTCTTTTAGGGTTTGAAAAACTTCACTCCAGGCTCTCCTTGATTTGAAGGTTTGTGTTGAGAAGTCTGCTGTGATTCTGATGGGCTTTCCTTTGTAGGTGATTTGTTTTTTTTCTCTAACTGCTTGTAGGATTTTGTTTTTCTGTTGGGTTTCTGGGATCTTGACTATTATATGTCTAGATGTAGATTTTTTTTGATCATGGCTAGTTGGAGTTCTATATGCCTCACTTATCTGTATGTCCAATTCTCTACCTCTGTCTGGGAAGTTTTCCACTATTACTTCTGTGAACAGTTTTTTATGTCAATTGTGCTTTCTCTTGTTTTTTCCTGGACTCCTGTCAATCTTATGTTATTCTTCTTTGCATCATCTAGCAGTTGTTGGATTGATTTCTCATGGTCCCTTACTATTTTTAAGAAATCTCTATTTTCATGGTCTCTAACCATGATTCTGTCTTCTATATCTGGTATTCTATCTTCAGACTCCCTTAATCTGCTGTGGATACTTTCAATGGAGTTTTTGATCTCCTGAATATCTGTCTGAATCTGTTTCATGGATTCCATTTCTTTCTTATATTGGGCAATCATAGTTTCCATTTCTTTTTTATGCTTGGTATTCATGGCTTCCAGCATGTTTCTGAGCTCATCTATTTTTTTTTTTATCTGTTTCTGTTCTAGATCCTCTAATCATGTCTTTCACTCTGCTCACCATCTCTGTAGATATCTGGGAGATTATTTCTGCTTTGAATTTTTCTAGAGCCTCATTCATCTGTTTTGTTACTTCCTGTGCTATCAGTTCAGGGTATCCAGGTGGTTGGTTATGGGACTTTTCCATCTCATTTCCCCCAGGATTTACCCTTGGTGGGGTGGAAGTCTGAATTTGTGCCTTGCTTAAATGTCTTCTCCTTTTTGTTGTTGGTGCTGTCCTTGGTTTAACTCCTGGGTTGATAGTTTGAAATTGCTTATTGTAGGTATCTTTGTTGCTTGTAATTAGAACTCTTATGGAATGATTGCTTCTCAGAGGTGTCTTCCAGATATAGCTTAGTCTTTAAGTTTTGAGTCTCTAATGACTCTAAGGCTATCTCATTTACCTTATACTAGGAAGGTTCATTGACTAGATCAATAACAACATCTTAGCCCAAGTGATACAATCAGCAACACCATTGCATCAAGTGCATCTTCGAAAATGACATTTTGTGGTAGTTATTAATCTATCACCTTTGGCTATGTGAATTAAATCAAGATCGAGGACCAATCCAACATATAGTGAATAAACTCTTCAATATAACAACTTTACCCTTTGGGATGGGGAGTTAGAAGGGGTTAGGGAGGGCGGGACAGATGGGAAGAAGGATAGGGGAAGGTTAGCAGTGTGGCCAGAGGACACAGGTGAGAAGGAAAAAGAGAATAATAGGAAAATAAAGAAGAACTTCAAATGAGGACCAAAACAGGGCCAAAAAGGGAAGATGAACAATGTGGGAGAGCAAGAGAGTGAGTGTAAGCGAGAGAGAAAGGAAAGACAAAAGAAAGAAGAAAAGAAAAGAAAAAAAGAAGAGAAAAACAAATACTTCCAAAGAGTAGGAAAAAAATTAAAGATAAGAGGATCAAAGGAAAAGAGAACAGAAAAAAAACAAACTAATAATACCAATTTTGGGAATGAAAAAACAATGAAGATGAAGGGCCTCTTTGAGGGTATGTCTCTGCTGTCACAATAGGCAACGTGGGTAGCACTGTGCAGATATAAGTCAATGAGTCTCAGCAAGCTAGTCGCAGGCCCATGAGATTCAGGCAGATTTCTGGCTGCAAGTCTCAAGTTGAGCTCCCTGTCCTCCTGTAGGGTTGAACTCTGCAGAGTTGTATTGCAGATTCCAGCTGCCCTTCCCCTGAAGATAGATCTGGTCCTGATGGGAGGTGAAGATGACTCCAACTTACCCAGTTCAGTGGTCTGGTGGTCCGGTGTCCTCTGCGTCTTTGTTGTGTGGAACCAGGTGGCTGTACAGAGAAGAGGCCAGAGGAGCAGAGTGTGTGTGGGGGTGTCCAATGGATTGCTGCTGAGGCGCAGGCTGATTTGGCATGTTCTGCATGACTCACGACCTCCGTAGGGCATCCCAAAAGTTAACTTCTAAATCTATTATATCTGTATTATATGCAGGCACAGGGGCTCAAAAAAGCACAGAGACAGATGCTGAAGGTCAAAGGTCAAGAAATCCATCATCGTAACATGAGTATTTCCAGAATTTGAACTCAGTAATCCCTATTCTCAGTGCTCCAAATGATGAAGGAATAATTCCTAAATTTAGATATATGCACATGTATTTGACTGTGGTAACCTATAGAATTATCTCATAGTTCAAGTTCCTTTTTCAGTTTGGGTATAAGGATAAGATATTATCCATATTTGATCTTGATTAGAAACTACATATGAAGATAATGAATCTGTGCCACAAAATATTTTTCACATTGCCTTAATTCCTTCTTTTGTTATAGCAATAATTATTACAGACTTCCTTTCTTTCTTGAGAATCTTTCTTCTGAATGTCAGTTATCTGCAAAGAGGAAGAGTTCCTAGAAAAAGATGGGAGCAGAAATACCAAAAGTAAAAACAAATTCAAAATTCAAAGGAGGCTCAGGGAAAGAAAAAAATACAGAAGTAAGAATTGTGAATAATATGCTTAAAAGGAGAAAAAGCTCAACAAACACAAAAGGCTTGCAAATTTTGTCAATAATTTGAATGTAGACCTTCTGGGAAAACAACACAACAAGAGTTTACAAATATCACTGAACCCTGCAGACCCTCCCACTGGATCTGAGAGGTTGGTAGTTCTCTACCAAAGTAAAGAACTGTTGTATGAGAAATTGACATTGTCAATTGAGTGTTCTTTGAATGTTTTTCCTGGGTATGATGCTTTCTAGGGCACACCACATTGGCTGATGCTGCACACACACTCTGATTCAGAGTCATAACAGGATGTATTAGCTTCTGCCCAATCAGGAAAATTGTGAAAAATCTAGATGTTTGATAAAGAGGTCATTTATTATAGGCAATCTGTTTTAGGACTTTTGGAATTGACTAGATGAGTAAAATGAAGATTAGGTTATCCAAGGACTGGCTAGTACACTAAAGTACTATCACACATAGTGCTGGAAGAGAAAAGAAGAAAGAAAGAAAGAAAGAAAGAAAGAAAGAAAGAAAGAAAGAAAGAAAGAAAGAAAGAAAGAAAGAAAGAAAGAAAGAAAGAAAGAAAGAAAGAAAGAAAGAAAGAAAGAAAGAAAGAAAGAAAGAAAGAAAGAAAGAAAGAAAGAAAGAAAGAAAGAAAGAAAGAAAGAAAGAAAAAAAGAAAGAAAGAAAGAAAGAGGGAAGGAGGGAAAGAAAGAAAGAGGGGGGGGGAGGGAGGAGGAAAGAAGGAAGGAAGGGAGGAGAGAGAGAAAGAAAGGAAGGAAGGGAGAGACAGAGCAAGAGTGAGAGCAAGACAGAGAGAGAGAGAGAGAGAGAGAAAGAGAGATTTATGCAAAGACCATATACCTGCCCTTACCAAACAGCCTTGCTTCTGTGTTTTTGCTATTTTTGCTCTCTCCAGCGTTGCTGTACCCGCTTCTGCTGACGCTGATGTGGTCATCTCTGCTGTTCCTGCTGTCACACTGGTGCAAACAAGAACCATGAAAAAAGTGGCTCCTTTCCTCCAAGCTTCCATCTCTTTCCTCCCATTGGACGCCAACTGGCAAGGGGTTCTGGAATATACATTGTGCAGTCATTCTGCCTCTGTAGCCAAGAGAAGGGTATGGAAGGATAAGCATGAAACTTAGACATGACAGACACTGTGCAACACAGAGAAGCAGAAATGTAAGAAGTATCTCTGGAATCTATGAAGTGAGATGGGAGGCTAAAGAACTTAAAATATGGTAAATATTTGCCTATAACACTAAAGTTTGAAATTTTATAAAAGAAAACTACTGTGTAGATGGTATCAAAGAATGAGATATAAACATTTTTAAACAATAACTTAAGATTTAAGAAAGAGGAAATATTGTATATTCTCAGTTTTGGACAACAAAAAGTGTTTTCCCAAAAATTACCTTGACAGTTCAAAAGGAATTAAAACTGATTACAAAAACATTTAACCCAAATACTCCAAATGTAATTACAATAGAGAATATAATGTTGACTACCAGTAGAAATTCTATGTTAACCCAGAACTTCTGAGACTCAGAATTCTCAGAAATAAGAGGATTATTGATCATCACAGATGCTAGCCATAAACCAGAGCTCAAGAATGCATCCTGGGATAGGTCCTCACAATCTTAGGAGCAAGGCTAGGTGGCAGTTCAGAAAAAATGTCTTCTGGATCTAAAAGAATACTATGTAATGAAAATGTGAGGAAATTAGAAAGAAGGTGTTTACGTCAAAGCTTCATTGCCTATAAATAAGACGTAGGAATCCATGAGTCAGGGAATGTTTTGGAACAGGAGGGTAGTCCATAGGAGAAAAAGAACTGTTGCCTCTGGATTGGCTGGGTTTGCATACAGGGTAGACTGGCACCTGGAGGTCCTGAAAGGACTTGTGTTAAGGTTTTAACATACATTCAAGAATGTGAAATGATCTTTTATTTATTTATTTTTGGCTTGTTGTTTAATACCAGTTGACTTCTCCCATCTCTACTTCCTTCCATCCTCAGGCCCTTTGTAAGTAAATTTAGGGGCAGGATTTCAGAATTTTTCTCTTATCAGAGGCACACCTTTCCATGCTTAAAACATTGATTCAGCAATGCAACACTATGCTTGAGATATTGGTGTGTCTCCATACTGACACTTAGAACTTGGATCAAAAAATGTCTTCATGGAATACCAGGGAAATGGGTCCTCATGAACAATAACCAACTGAGGAGGAAGGACCTATATTGGAATAGAAGATGAGATTAAACACTACTTCATAAAAACCCAGTCTTCCACAGCATGAGGCAGAGTGTCATTGTATAAAAGGGATAAGTACTTCCAGTAAGAAATGAGGACCATTTCCCAAAGGAAATTATCCCCTGATGTCCTTCTGTCCCTACTTCTTCTCCAAGGTCCCCTCACTTCACAAGTCTCCATGAGGATAGTTACCAGATGCAGTCATCTTCTCTGGCTCAGAGGGTCTCAGTGTGCCACAGTGAAGAGAAGGCAGGGCCCCTTCCCCACTCTGTGTGGCTGTGTGATCACCTGACCTCTATTCAGAGTTTGACCTAGTCCTGTCGCACTCTGGTTTCTCATTGGGCTGCATAGTCTCTTGAGTTTGATCTTGTTTGGAGTGGAGGAAGAGTAAATTATTCTTCTTCTTTTTTCTATGATCTTTTCATGGAAAATGACTTTTCCAAAATCTCAAATTAAAAGCTTTCACACACACCAACTCTATAGAGATCACTGGTCTGCAAAATAAGGCAACTTATTTAGACTCTAGGAGTCACTTTTTGTGGACTGTAAAAACCTACTTTTAGTGAGAAAAACTACTTTAGACATAGAAACAGTGATTGTCAGCAAAAGAAAAGTTGAAAATGGTTCAATACATACTAAAGAGTTCTGAAAACAGATTTCAGAAAGTTCAGAAAAAAATCTAAAATAAAAGACACATCAAGAAGGGAAATATCTAGAAATTTAGTTTTCTAAACTTTATTTCAATGTAATACAAGTAGATATTAATAAAGAAAATATTTCTTAAAAACAGTCTTCTATGAAAAAATAAAGCAAAATTTCATAACAAATTAATTAAAGAATAACATAACATTAGTTAATACATTGTGTACCATAATCTTTTAAGAATGGCCAAAATGTTAGAATACAAGACAAAAAAGAAACTTTTGTGCTATTATCTGTTTCTTTTTTGTAAGAGTTTTTTTTGTCTAGAAATTTAGTTTTAGTGCTATAATCTCAAATATATTGAAAGGAGGAAAGAGATAGGATAGCAAAAGTAACTAGAGTAGTTGCACTGGGAACTGTCAGACAATTCTAGACTTGATGCCAGGTTATTTAAAAATTACAATATTTACAAAATGTATCTTTCATGAGGGACTAGCAATGCCTCTTCCAGAACAAATTCGGTGGCATAGCTATTAAGTGGTAGTAGAGTCAGGACTCAAATCCCCTTGGTCTCTGGAACTAAAGAGAAATGTAAGAAGAATACACCCAGGTGTCCAGCCGTTATCTACAAACAAAATGCATTCATCTTGATGCTTTCCATCCTTGAGGAACATTTTATTCCTACCTGGAATAGTGGTTGGTTGAATAAGGGGAGGCTTCAATTTCAAAAAGACTTATAGTCGTACTTCTGGAACAGGATATTAGTCTTACTATGTTGAGTCATTGACTTTCTAATAAAGTTCCTGGGAAGTCTTCCCGCAAAGAGGCGTCCAGTGGCCAGTCCCATCAGCCCCCCACAGCCCAGGTATGTTCAAATTCACAGAGGATATGGATGTGAAGTGTTGGTCCACCTATATTCTGATTTTCAAAAATGTAGAGTGGATAAAAATACCACTTTCTATTCAACTGTGGTTTATTAACATAACTTTACAACCATTTAAAAGTCAATACTGGCAGCTGTGTATTCAGAGTATCATTTCCTTTTAATGTTGTTATTCTTGTCAATAGAGAGGGGTAGGATTCTGGGACTTTTAGATATTATAGACCTGGTGTTTCTGAACTTGACAAGGTGCCTTGTGAAATCCTAATGGACAGATAAGTACAATTTGAAACTTCTTTAAGTTTTATAATAAAAGGATGCTCAGTAACAGATCAATGACAACAAGTTTCTGGTGTCATGCCCTGATCCATTCCAAGTTTTGTCAAGGACTTGAATGAAAACAAGGCAGGCGGGTTTATTACATTTTTCATATGATCTATGTGGGATGGAAAATACAGTAGGTCACAAAATTAGGATACTAAAAGACTTTGACAGGTTACAATGATTGGCTGTATATAATGGGATGAAATACAATAAAAATAAAACCAATTCCCTGTATGGAACTTCATTGCTAGTTGAATGAGTACATGGGGCTCAGAAGCAGTACTGCAGGCACAGGGGAAGTAAATGCAAGATATGTCAATAAGGTGCCAGAGTGATTTATGAGTGTGTAGGCTGCATAACAGGAAGTATAGTTCATAAAACAAGGCAGAATCTGGGGCTATCCTGGTGTGCTTTGTGTTGGAGCATTGTGTTCACTCAAGAGACATAGGCAAATTGAGACATTGTGTTGCTGAAATAGAGGTGCCAAATCACAAGACAAGTTGACACATGTGTTAGAGCTGTCAACCCTGGAAAAGACCTGTGGGTGGGGAAAATGCTGCAAAAAACAGTCAAAGGGCTGATATATTTAAGAGATTTTAGAGTTACTCTCCATACCCCTAAAAAGTAAAAATTGGGATCAATAAGTAGAAGCTAGAGGGGTACAAGTTTCTGATGAGATAACCTCGAAAAGAATGATCTCCCCTTTTCTCAAGATCTTAAGAAAAAACAGATTCACTTAATGAGAATACCATAAAGAGTATTTAAACATTGCATTGAAACTCTGACCCCATACTTCTATTATTCCAAAATCCATGTATTAACCAGTGTCCTGTATCACCAGCACACCCATTGTACCATCCTACCTCTTCTTGATACTGCCCGTCTTTTTCTCCATAAGATTTAGCATTCTTAGCTATAATAGAAATAACAAAATTGGTCAGTTCTTACATGACTGTTGTTTATTATGCGTCATTCTAGGCAGCTTGCATATATTAACCCAGTTAAGCCTCCTACCAGTACTATGAAGTGGATACCTACAGTGAGGAAATGGAATTAAATAAAAGTTAAATAACCCATGTGTTATGGACTTAATGTTTATTTCCTCAGATTCAGATGGTGAAACCCTAACCCCAACATACTGGCACTTAGAGGTAGAGAACTCTGGGAAGTAAATAGATTTCAATAAGGTTGTGGGGATACAGTCCCCATGATAGGATTAGTGTCCTTACAGAAAGAGGAAGAGAGAACAAAGCTCCCTCTCTCTTCACCAAAGGCTTATAGAAGGGGGCTATCAGTAAGCCAACGTGAAGACCCTTACCAAGAGCTGTGGTGGATTAACTAGTGGTCAACTTGGAACACCCAGCTGAACTGAATCAGCATGGTTTGGGAATGGAGGACCCACCTGAGGATTGTTGCCAATGGCATAAAAAGAGAACTGGAGAAGAAGATCATAGGCTGTTGATTTTCCAGGAGAAGCTTGCTGGAGTTGGTTTTCCTGATGTGAACTTGGCTGTTCTTGTTGGAGGAGGAGCTCAGGGCCTCACTGTCATTAAGAATGGGAAACTCTGTCACTGGGAAGATCAAGGGAGCTCTGATCTTCATCATGAGCATCACATCCTGGCTCTAGTATAAATCCCTCAGCCTGGTGGCATAAATCCTTCATCCCTCCAATGCAAGTTTTCTGGCTTCCACCACTGGCCTTTGGGCCTTTCTGGTGCAGATCCTCCATACAGACAAGCATGAGACATTGCTCTGTGCTCTAGGGCTCTAGTTGGACTCATGGAGGACATTGCCTTGGACTTTAGGCCTTCAGCTGGACTTGTGTGGGACATTGCTGTGGGATCCAGGTCCTCGGCTGGATTCCTTGGGTCTCTAGTGTGTGGTTAGATCTCTTGCACTCCTCTGCATTTGACTTTTTAGGTGAATATTATAAAATAATCCTATAAATTATGTGTCCTGTATTAAAGCTATTCCTTTGAAAACCCTGGCTGAAACAGGAGCCAAATCTACTGGTACTTTGATGTTAGATTTCTAGGTCTCTAGGGTCATGAGAAGTAAGAATTTTCAAGGTACCTAGCCTATAGTATTTTGTTACAGCACTCCAAACTAAGACACAGCCCTCTTCACATAGAATTCAAGCAGTTGCTTCAGCAGCTGTTCTCTTTCTTAGTGGTATAAGTTTATCTCTGAAAAGAGGAGCCAGTGGATGGTACGTATCTCACCTCCTTTTAACTTCTGCACAGGGATCTCATTTTTCTATTTCTTTAACACAAATGTAGTAAGAAAGGGATATTGCAGTGTGGGGAGAAGGTGAATCTGAAAGTAAAGGATTCCCTGGAAGAAATGAAGCTTTGTACCCAACCACATAGTGATGGGGAAGACAGTTCCCTGGAGGAATAACTTAAACATTCAAGTATTCACTGAATTATAGGCAATGCTGACTGAACAACCATTGTGAATTCACAAATAAAGCATAAGATATAACATCTGATTACAAACAGAAATGATTCTGGGAATTGTCAAATATGCTAGTTTATGTTGGTCAGCTTTCCATTGCTGTGACAAAATACCTGAAATAATTGACTCATAAGGAAGAAAGGATTTGGGGCTCATGATTCTAGTCCATGGTTTCTCAACCCTGCTGCTTTGAGCCTGTGACAGCACAGTTCACTGTGGCAGAAACATGGGGTAGAAGAGGCTTGTTCACCTCATAGAAGCTTAGAAAGAGATAGGTAGGGACCAGGGTCTCATTGTTCCTTTCAGAGCCATGTCCTTAAGGGCCCAACTTTCTTCCACCAGGTTCTACCTCCTAAAGGTTCCATCACCTCTAATAGCACCACAGGCTGGTGACCACACATTTAGCACATGGGATTTGGGGGAGCACACAAGATGCTAAAAATTGAAAAAAATCGTAGACTTACATAATTCTAAGTTTCATTATTTACATCTACCAGGTTATATTAATCTGATAAGAGGTGCCAAATGAATAATGATTTAAACCAATAAGGATTTATTTTTGTCACTATACAAGAAATGAAGAAAGATGGTTGGTGGTATTGGTTCATCGCTTTTGGGGTGGTGTCTGTGATCCCCCTGGCCTTTTCCTCATAGTATTGAGCTCTGACTACTTCATTTTAACTGAGGATGGGGCACTGAGCAGAGAGTTTATCTCTTACTAGAGAGGAAAATTAATTCCTATGAGCCTCCCAGTCAACTTTACCTTATTATCTCATAGGCAGATGTGATAGTTAACCTTGATTGTGGATTTACTGGATTGAGAAATGCCTAGGAAATCAGTAAAGCACACCTCTGGGTATGTCTGTGAGAATGATTGCCATGCAGGATAGCAAAGTGAGGGGGCAGACCCACCCTTATATAGTCAGTACCATCCAATAGACTGGAGGCCAGACAGAATAAAAGCAGAAAGAGGAAGCCTGTTAGTGCTCTCTAGCCCTCTGTTCTTCCTAGTGCCATGAGGAGAGCAGCTTCTTTCCATTGTGTCCTTCCACCATGAGGTTTCTGCTTCACCATAGACCTAAAAGTGTCGCAGCCAGCTGATGATTGACTGAAACCTCTAAAATTGTGGCCCAAAATAAAACTTTTTCCCTCTAAGTTGACTTTCCCAGGTGTCTTGTCACAGTGACATAAAACTGACTAAACACAGCAGGTGTATCAGCCAGTTGTTGCTATTGCTGCTAACTAATCACAAAACCATCTTAGGACAAACAACAACATGTATTTATTTCTCTCTCATGGATCTCAAGTTAATCGTATTGCCCCTGCTTTAGGTGGCAAGTTGGCATGTCGGACAGGGAAGTTGTACCCTGTGTATCCTATTCATATGAAATTCGACATATGTTTTTGTATGATAGAGGCCAGTGAGTTCTGGAGAGGCAGACCTCAGCTTATAAATGGCATAGTTTTATTTCTGCCCACTTTCCAAGTCTAAAGCCTATCGGCTACACAGAAGCTGCCAACAGGGAGGAAGATAGACCCTGACTTTCTGTAGAAAGGGAACAGAGTCAACAGTATCTGCCACATGGCAAGTATTTAATACTGAAGCAGTTTTTATGGTTCTAGCCACATCATAAAATATAGAAGCTCTAAGCTATAGTGTGTTTAAACAGACAATTGTCTTTTTTTACTGTTTTTACCTCAATAAACAGAGATGAGAAGACACTATAATTTATTATGTGCCTAGTATATGTCAGAAATTGTGGTAAGGAACTTAAGATAGACTACTTAATTTGCTTTTTATAACCCTTTCAGATAAATATTATTATAGTTTTGTTGAGAAAAAAATAAAAACTTTAGGAAGATGGATATATATATAGATATATAGATCTAGACCTAGATATCTATATATCTATAGGTATATAAATATCTATATATATCTCCAACAAGTCAGAGATTTGGAGCCAGGATTTATGTTCAAGTTTGTATGGTGCTAAGGTTTTTATTCTTTCTATTATGCATGTTGTTTTTTATTATATTCTGTTCAATTTAACAGTTACTTCTGGAATATTCTATGTGAAGGCACCCAGAAGAAACATAATTCCTTTCAAACAAAATAGTTCTGTATGTATGTCAGATCAATCACTTTATCTTTCTGAGCTACTGCCTCTCCAGGTTAAAACTAGTTCCTTCAGCAACTCCCTATGTCATGTTTGTAACCCTTGCAACACTGCTGTTTTGCAAAAGTCCCCAGGTAATCTTATATAGAGGAAAACCCTTTAAAAGAAAATTAGGACTAGTAGGTTATTGGTGAGTCACAGGAAGCTAATTAGAACAGAAATCATGAAAAAATGTTTACATGTCTTCAAAATATTACCTTTATTAAAACTTATTAGTATAAACCTATTTTCAAATCTTTCAAGGTAGGGTCAAAGCCTTTTGAGTACAAGCAGTATTTGTTGGTAGTGGGCACTAAAACTATTGTGTTTATTATGAGGAGCATTTAGCACTGTGTAAGGAGGGCTCTTTAGTTGTTTCAATGTCAAGGGCACCACCAGGTACATCAGGTGTAGACCAAAGAGGCCAAAGATCTCAATGCTGCACAATACTGTTAAATGAGGCATCACAGCCTAGTTGTCAATAAGACTCCCATTGAGGAGACCTGGATCATGTATCTTATCAATGAACATAAAACACACTCTCATTGTACTGTTTATGAATTCCAACTTTGTTTCTTTAAAATGGAGGCAGATCTTGAGAGACACTTGTGAAACAAGTGGCATACAGTATCCTTTTAGCTTTCATTTTTTTTCTCTTTTGCAATTATCCACATCTAATTGGACAGCACATACTTTTGTGACTCATTTGTTAATTCTCTCTAGTCATTCAACTTTGTTTTTGTAGGAACTATTCTTGTAATCAGTTTATTTAGTACTTAATTAAAGCATGTACTTACAATAACAAGTACAATAACATAAACAGGTTTGGGAGCACACCCACCTTGTTAAGTACACAGTACAACTGGGAGCACCATTAGTTAATTGGGAGATTCCACAATATATCAGGTTGGTCCAGAGTACTTCCACTAAAATGTTTCCTGGATTTAACATTAATGACCCAAGGAAAGTCCCTTGCAACCCAAATGGCAGATGTAGTGGATTGAAATCTATTTTGTGGTTGAATATCCCATTAGGTCCCATCTTCACCTGTTCTCTGTTGCTAATAACATAATACCACAGGCTGGTAAGTTTTAAAGATCAGCGGTTTATTTCATCTCATGGTTCAGGAGTTACAAGGTCAGGGGCCATATTTTATGATGATCTTTCTACCAGAATTCTAAAATAGCTGAGGGTATCATGTGGCAAGAGACAGGGAGGTCACACGCATGTATCTCTTGTGGCCTTGCTCCCTTTTCTTATAAAGTCACCAAGATTCAAACATGGAGCCTCCACCATAATGATTTTATCTAATCCTAATCACCTCCCAAAGGCCCAGTCTTAACACAGAGTCCACCCTCTTAATATCTAACAATGGGGGTTAGGTTTCAACATATGAAACACATTGAGGGTCACACTCAAACCATATTCAAACCATGGGAGGACTGTTGCTTATTTTTCTTCCCCACTTTTGCTAAATATTCTGCTTTTGTATTCTTTGATTTAGTCCTTTATCTTTTATCTGCTGTTCAATGTGCAATATGAAACTCAAAGAAGAGTAGCTGAATGAAGCACCATTTTATTTTTTTCTCAAATGAGAAAGGGCTTTTCTTGTATTACTGCAGTTCCAAAGAGCTTTCCCTAGCCAGGTATGGTGGTGCATACTGTAAACCCAGCACATACTATAATCCCATACTGTAATCCCATGGAGGATTGCCATAAATTTGAGGCTAGCCTTGGCTACATAGTGATTTCAAGGCTGCCCTGAACTACATAGGGATACCCTGTCTCAAAAAAACAAAAACAAACCCACAAACAAAAGAGCTCTCCTTGTACATCTGACCTAGAAGCACATCCTGATGTTGCCTGTGGTAGTCATACTTCCATCTTCTGCCCAATACGCTGCACCTTAACTACTGGTGTAACTCAAGACTCCAGCCATCCACTTGTTCTAACATTGGCGATTAGACTTTGTGGCCCTCATTTTCTACACTTTCAAAACCGACAGGTAATAATGCCATATCTGGTCTAGTAGTTTGTCCACATTTGTGAACTTGCCTTTCTAGTATTTTAACATCAAGTTAGAAGGTAAAACCCAGTAGATATTTGAATTAGAAATCCTGAATTTGTAGACTTAGTTCCACATTATTTTACCTTTTCTTAGGTTTCTTAGAAGATTTCTTAACCTCTCAAAATTAAAGGTTTTTAATTTGTAAGAAGGTGATTTCAATAGATTCTATATATTACAAGGGTAGTTTTGAGCATTAAGTGAGATAAAGTAAGAACATAGCAAATGCTCAGCCCATAGTTACCTTACATAGCACATGTGTTTCTAGTAGAAGTCTAAGAATTGAGTGTATATCAACCCTATGAGCTAAATATTATTAGTCCCACTTAATAGAAAACTCTGAAGCAAAAAGAAATTTAACAATTCACTCAGAGCTGGGGGTGTAGTTCCGTGTACAGCACTTGCCTAGCATGCTGAGGCCCTAAGTTCAATATTCAGTACTGGAGAAAAAAAAGACATACATTCCAAGTCATGTAGCTATTAAGGGGTAGTCCCTGGGATTTAACACGAGGAAAACTGGCCCCAGAGTTTGCTCTGTTGACCACTATGCTAAGCTGATTCTATATTGGTAGCTTTATACTGGTGTTATTGCTCATACGTATATAACCTGGATAGAGGGAAAACGGAAAAAGATTGGGGGCCCCTTTTTTCTGGAGAAGGTCATTTTTCCTGCTTTCTTATACCACCACCACCTTACTCTTCTTTCACCTTTATTATGCAAAAGGCATAGTTGTAGCCTCTTCCCTCTGCCTCACTTGGTATATCCTACTCTTCTCTTCCCCACCTCAACAGGAACTGCTTGTGTCACTTCAGGCCTCTGGTTGAGGTTTAGCACCTGACAAGACATAAACTGGCAGGTTTCTTGGTTTAGGCTAATGAGCCAGTTTCCATGTGGTTTCTAAGCTCTTAAGTCTGGCTGTGCTTTTACAACTGCCTTAGCCTGTTCATCCTGTTCTACATACCACCTGGGTGACCAAAGCAGACTCACCAGAGCCTAGTTATTTCTCATGATCAGGTTAATACTTACAATGTGTTGGTTCTCTTAGAATCCACATCTGGATAAACCATGTTGAATCCTATGAAATTTATAATCAACTGATCCATTACTAGAGAAACATCTAGGAATGGTCATCCTCATCCCATAACAGTAAAATAGATACTTTGTTACTTTTAACCCTGTTAAATTTTATTGATTTTACTCTTGCATTCAACTTCATGAAAGTAATTTGGATTATGTATTACATCTTCGTTTATATTTGTTACCTCCAAATATTTGCATAATTTGAAAATGTTACATGTGGGATGTTGATAGGTAGCAGAAATCCATACTTTCCTGGAGATTTATGGCATTTAGAAAAGAAGACTGTGGTCACTTGGAGCCAACATGAGCTTGCCAGCTCTAGGAAATGAGGCGCTAACTTCACTTCCTTCAGCAGGATGATTACTCAGAGGAATGCCACACACAAGTTGTATCTAACAAAATCTCTGATTATGTTGCTGAGAATAAGAATATGAACTCTGATCTTAAGGATGGAACATGCTAGGGAAAGGCTTAACTTATTGAGCAGCTGTGTCTCCCAAAAATGCTGATGAATGACTTTAAATTTACCTAGCTGAATTCCTCTTCTGGGTATCTTCCCAAAAGAATTAAAAGAATTATACCACAGTGATATATGCTCACCCATGTTTATAGCAGCACAGTTTGTAATAGCTAAAACTTGGAAACAGTCCAATTCCCCATCAACTGGGGCCTGGATAAAGAAGATGTGGTTTTTTTATAAAATGGAGTACTACTCAGCCATAAAGAACGAGAAACTGGAGACATTTATAGCTAAGTGGATGCACATTGAGGCCATACTCTTAAGTGAAATAAATAGGACACACATGTGTAAATACCAAATAGTTTCTCTGGTGTGAAAAACTAAAAGTGTAAATAAGGATCAAAATGTATAATAGATGTTGTGAAATAGGAAAAAAAGGTCTAAACGAGTAGGGGAAATGGGAAGGGTAGGGGAAAGGAAAGAAGGGAAAAGAAAAAAATGAGAAAAGGAAAAAAATGGAAACAGAGTCTTTGTAAATAGGGAAGGGTGGAGGGGGTGAAGCGAGGGCAGGGGAATAGGGAAAAAATAAGAACCAAGATGCATCACGTAATGGTACAAGATCCCAATGATGAATGTAACTGTATTGTATACCTAAAATGTACCAATAAACTTAATGGAAAAAAATTTACCTTGCTGAAGTCTCTTATAAATGCACATTAACAGTCTTGTGCTGGACTTTGTGTTGTTCAACCTTTGTAGCAAAGACTTGCAATGTGCTATGGACAAATGATATGTAGTACATTGTTATTCCCTTGAAGATTAGTATATTTTGTTTTTAACCTCTCCTACAATGCTTGTTGTTCAAGATAGCCTGCTGTTCAAGTTGTTCTGATGTTGATCAAAAAGTACCCTTGGTGCCTGGGCTGCCAGTGAGCTGGGTATGCAGGTATGAACATTTTCACAGTACAAGTTCTCAGTTGCAATTCCTTCTTTGTATCATTATTTCTGTCCTACCCTTTGAATTTTCATTTTGTTTTCCTTATTGGAGAAGGAATTGAATAATTCTGCTGTCATCTATTAATTGGTACTCAATAGCCAGCAGCCCCTCTCTGTGCTTATCTGTTGCTTATTCTTCTTACCTCTCACAGTGTGAAAATCCCTTTGTATTTTCTGACATTGTTTGCAAGTTTTATGCATTCTGGAATTTTGCCTAGCAGACATCATTTTATAGATCTAGGTTACTTATTCAATAGATTTGTGGAGCACACATTATAATAGAGGGAGAAAGATAACAAACATCAGAAACAGTTGAAGTATATTCTATATTATAAGATAGGCATAGTTGAAAAAGAGATATACAGAGATTTGGAGATTTGGGTTAGGAGATGTCATAGTTTGCATATTGAATGTACCCCAGTCTGTGATGCTACTGGGAGGTGGTGGAACCTTGAGAGATGGGGCCTAGTAGAAGGAAATGAGGTCACTGGAAACTGTTCCTGAAGCGGATATTGCCATCCCAGGCTCTTCCTCTCTCTAGCTCTTTGCTAGCTGACCACCATGAAGTAAACAGCTTTACTTCACCTTGTGCTCCCTCCATGATGCTTTACATCACCACAGGCCCAACTTCTAAAACAATGAAATGAAATAAATCTTTCCTTCTTTTAAGTTGATTTTCTCAGGTATTTTTGTCATAGTGACAAAAAGCTGACTCACACAGAGGCTGAGCTCCAGTTTTAAAGTGGGTGGTCAAGACAGCTTCGGTCACCCAGCATCCTCTGTGATTGAACAGAGACAAGGAAATGAGCATGACCTAGTCTTTTGTCACTGCTATTAATTTCACCTCTCTCTTTCCCTTTTTCACACAGGAAAAAAATCAGTTATAGAGAAAAGAATGTTACATTTCTTACTCCTCCAATATTCCATTAACATCCCTCACTATCTCCTACCTTCTTTTAGTCAGGAACTAAACCTGTACTAGTTCATAATTTCTGTTGTTAAGTAAACATCCACATACTTCTTGGCATATAGTATGCCCTTAGCAAATATTTATTAAATGAATGGATAAATGAAAAAGGCCTCTAGCTTATTGATAGAAGATCATAGTTAATAACTGATTTTGAAGCCCCTGAGAATTTGTTCCCTAGAAGGAAAGCCTTTGAAATGCACTAAAACAGAGTTTAGACAGATGGAACCACAGAGGTGGATTTGTAGTTGGTAGTTTGGGTTTGGAACCCTGCTGTAAGTGCTTTGAGGAATGCCATTCGTTATGTGGGCACAGAAGTTTATTCCCAGTGGCTGCCCCTAAACTTGGGAATTGTACACCCAGACGATGATTCTGTGAGAATAGGAAATGGGAAAGTCACTCATGAGGTACTTTCCATTTAGCCTTTAATCTTCTGAGGGAGCTTTGCTGCTGGTCACCACAAAACAAACAGCATACAGTTTTTCCCAGGGTCCACATCTTGGGAGGGCTGAATGTAAGAGGCCCTGGCCAAAAAATCCCTGAACTGAATCTGCTGTTCGTAAGAAAAGAAAATAGAAATTCACAAATCATGGGGATCTGACATACTGTGTAGGAAAACTATCTGGGTCATACTTTATTCCTTGGCTTGAAATATGCAAACAGTGGAAATCTAATGCATTCTGTTTTCTGTGAACATAGATAAGGAAGCAAAAGAAAGCTGGAAGATGGGTGACCATCTAATTTATTGTCCAAACTAAGGCAATTTTGAGAGTGGAAAGATCTCTATTATTCATCACAGGGGGAAACAGTCACAAACCAAGACCTTCTGAAGCAAACCAGAATATATGGTGACTCCATGTAGGAAAAAAAACATATTGTGAACAAAAAGTATACAGAGAAATATAAGTAAAAGTTGATTTTTTTCTTTCATTGTCCATTTTATATGGTTTTGACACTCAGTCATAGAGTCACCACATCATAGAATTATAAAGCTGAAGATGGGCTTACAGATTATATATGCCCTTTCACTCAAGAGGGCAGCAGGAGAGGTACCATCTGGAAGCTGGTTAGAACTGCAGAGTCTCAAGCCATATCAGACCTACTGAATCAGAAGCTATGTGTTAACCAGATCCATATGTGACTTGTAGACATATCGACATTTCAGAAGCATTCATTTAAGCCACTTAACAAATTAAGAGAACTGAGACTCAGGAAGGTTCAAAATCTTGATTAAGTTCCCCTTGTTAGATATAGATATATCTAGGGAAACATGTGACTTCTATCAGACTTGTAATTTCTGAAGTGCAACTCTTTCCTCTCTACCATGTCTAAAATTTCTGAAACTAATGAAGAGTAGACCTGAATTCTGTTTCTGGTTTCATCCCAAATTCAGGAGAGTCACTACATCCAGTTCCCTCATCATTATGTTAAGGAAATTTGATTATATTGGCCACTAACTGTCCCTTAAAGTTCTATAACTCTATGCATTGTACAGGATCCAGAAACCTAAAGCTAAATAAGAAGAGTCAAAAAATATAGCATAGTTCAGGTGCCTTGATTAATGCCTTTCATGATGTAGACATATGTGATAAAGAACAAAAAGGGCATTCTAGTAGGTAGAAAGCAAAAGCAATTGTTTGTTTGACAGAGAAGGGTTATTTGAAGACATTGGAGAGAGGTGATATTGGAGCTTTTCATATTTGAAAGTAAAATAAAGTAAGGTACTTTTAAGCATGTCCTTATTAAATTTAAGTCATGACATACAAAATAGCCTCTAAATTAACATTTTTTTCTCAATTGGAGGTAATTTAGAGGGATAATCAAAATACATGGTGAATATTTTAAAGAATTATTACAGTAAAAGATATATTATCATTAATTCCCCTCAGAATATTCCCTCTTGCTTTGAACACACATGTCCTATTGTTCTTGCCACTCTCTGAAGCAATTCTGGATGTCCTTTTTTGTGAATGTCTTTTACAAAGTATGATCAAAACTATAGTGGATCTGCTGCCCAGTGGCATCCAACAGAAAGCCATATTCTTAAAAACATTACAGTGTGTCCTCATCTACCATATTCACTGGATCTGGCATTGTGTGATTCTAGCTCTTCTTCAAAGTCAAAATTAAAGGTAAACATTTTGAATCAATTCAGGATATAAAGGCAGCCACAATAGTGCAACTAAAGACATTGACAGGAGAGGACTCCAGAAACTGCTTCAGAAAGTGCTAAGAATGATGGGATAAAAGTGTCTGAAGTAAGGGAAAATATGTGGGCTTTTACCACAAGTTTTTTTAAAAAATTAAATATCCACTGTATTTTTTATCATACCTCATATATTTGCTGCTTTTAAGATTTCCCCTTCCCAACTTTGGGCACATATGGCTAAAAGGCTATGTGATAGTTAATTTAATATATCATTTGGCTGTGTGTTGTCACAGCATACAAAATAGCCTCTAACTTAACTATCTACCACCTGTCTACATATATTTATATACATATAGTTTAATATCTATCTCTCTCCAATTATCTATTTGTTCTGTTTTCTCTGAAGAACCCAGCATTTTAGATTTATCTCAATTCTTATTTAACCAGAAGCTAGTGGGCACACAGGCTTTGAGCAATCTAATAAGTATGTGTGGAAAGCATAAAATGTCATTATTCCTCAATTCTGCACAAGAAGGCAGGATTCATTTCTAGCTCACCAATCTATCTTCAGTGCACAAAGTCTCTGACTGGAGCAGGAGGAGGAGGTGTTATGGCTTGTATCTAGATGTCCTGCAAAGCCTCATGTGCTCATAGGTGGGGCTTTTCAAATCCTGCTGGATCTAGGGGGTGTGATACTGGGATTAAGGGTGTGTGGAACTAAAGTAGTCCACTGATTGGATTTAGCATAGTTCTTGGTATAGATAATGGAAACTCCACTCTGGGTGTGGGTGGCACCAATCAATAGGCTTATAGCCTGGATAGAATATAAAGAGAGACAGAGAAGACAGGCTTGCTGCAGCTGCTTTTGCCTACTGCCTTCTGCCAGCCACACCATGAACTATTTTTGCTCTGTGATGCTCCTCTACCATGCCACCCTGCCTCAGAGCCAGATGGCTATGGACTGAAACTTCTATAAACTATGAGCTGAAATAAACTTTTCCTCTTTTACCTTGTGGGTATTGGGTATTTTGAAACAAGAAAGTAACTAAGACAGGAGGTGCTCAGTAGACATTTGTGAATGAATTCACATGAGAGTAATGTTTACCTTTGAGTAAAATCAAATATAATCTGCACAGTCAATTGACTAATTCTTTGGCAAGTAAACAATAAGCTCTTAATAACCTTGAAGAAAGTCATTTTCTCTAGACAAAGTCAAAGAGAAATTTATTATATTCCCTTAGCAACATTGGAATTATGAGGGCATGTGAGAGGAAAATGGAACATCAAGTCCCTTCTCAGTATCAGTATACTATAGTAGTTAAGAACATAGACTTTGTTGATAGAATGTCTGAGTTCTAATCCCAGGTCTGCCATTTTGTATCTGTGTAACCTTGAGGAAGTTACTCAAATCCTTGCTTCAGTTTTTTCATTTTAAAAATTGGCATTGTACTTTGTCTGCCTCAAGTGATTTATTGTGGGGTAGAAGTGAGTTATTACAAATACAACACCAGGGCAGTTCCTAGTGTCCAGTATGTACAATAAAAGTACTACCTGTCATTACTATTATCCTCTACCATCCCGTGAACATTCATTGTCTGCAACTGCACTAAGCACTAGATATGAAAAAGCAAAGACAATAAGGTAACCTTCAGAAAAATAATTAAATATGATGCGATGAGTGTGTAAAAGGAAATATGTAAAGTGCTTGAGAGCCCAGAAGGCAACTCATTACCTACATGTAATGTAGTATATGCAGGCTTTATGGAAGAGGCAAAATTTAAGCTAAAGCTTGATAAATGAGTAATAGTTCACAAAGTTAGAGAATAGGGAGCAACATTTACAAAAGCGTAGAAACATGGATGATATGGGAGATGATGGATTTTGCTTCAAATCTGAGAGATATTTAAAAGTGAATACTTTCTAGATAGATGCCAAGAGAATCTGGAGCTGAGGAGGTTAAGGCTGGAGGAATAAAGCAGGACATCATAGTGTCAGCAAACTTGCCAAAGTAGTTCTGAGCTCTGCAAGGAGCATGTGGAGTGAGACTGTGAGGGTCACTTTGGACCATGGTGTTTAAAGAACAGGAGGAAGTGGCACACTTACAATAAAATTAGTCAGAAAGGTAGGAAAGTCACCCAGAAATGAGTGGTACTGCCAGGAAAGGAGATCATTTTAAGAATGAAGGGATGGGAATCTACTTTCTGTCTCTATGGATTTGCATTTCATATAAACAAGATCATAGCCAGGTATAATGGCTTATACCTGTAATCCCAGCACCTGGGAGGCTGGGGCAGGAAGATTGCTGTGAGTTCAAGGCCAGCCTGGGCTATACAGCGAGAACCTGTCTCAAAAAACAAAAGCAAACAAAAACAAGCTCATAAAAGATGTAGCCTTTTATGTCTGCTATCTTTCACTTAGTATCATGTTTTCAAAATTCAACTATGTTGTACCATGTATCAGTACTTAATTGCTAAATAATAATGCATTGTATGGTTATTTCACATTTTATTTATCCATTTATCAGTTAATGATCATTACTGTTGTTTCTACTTTTGGGCTCTTATGAATAATGCTGCTATGAATATTCATAGATATGTTTTTGTGTGAACATTTGTTTTTAATTTTCCTACAATTGAAGAATAGCTAAGTAATGTAATAAAATACTATAGAACTATCAAAAAATAATTTAGAGTTGTGTATGCTCATATGGTCAGAATGTTAAATGAAAATACAAAATACATTACTGTGAGTTTTGGGAAAAAAACTCTGTAATTACAACCAAATAATTGGATAGAATGGGAAATATGAAGAAAGAGCAAAGAAGAAATGATTGCCTAAATTCTTCCCTTCTCCCCAAATGCAAGGTCCAATATGCAAATACCTGCAGAATATTGAAAAAGGGTCCTACTAGTGTGCTTGGCTTAAAATGAAAGAAAATAATAGTGACAAAAATCCACCAATTACATAGCTTCAGTGCAATCTTATTTCATATCTTTGAGTTATTTTCTTTTCTCTTTCTTTTTTTTTGTGTGTATGTATATGTGTGTGTGAATGGACAATTAAGATGACTGTTAGTGACTAGGTGAAGTTAGTTAAATTAGGAAATATTTGCTGTTTCAGTACCTGCGCAGACACAATTAAGAAATTAAAAAAAGGAAAACACCTATTAATGCTCTTAAAAAGCTTCCAGTGGTTTTGGTTCTAGGAAACCATCCAAAACTTTGTCATAGGACTTAGTTCTTATCCTTTCAGAAACATCTGTCCCCAGGAGAACATTCACAATTCCCTATTTTCCTTTTGTTTGGTGGAAAACTTTCTTAGGAAAATGCTGCTCTAATATGTCCTCTGATGGTTTCCAAAGAGCCTTCCTCTCAGTGTTTGCACCTGTGGGCTTTTCATCCCTGGAACTTGGATTGACTATGACTCACTTGACCAATAGAATGTGGCCACCATGGAAGTGCTGTGGAGCCAGAACCAGAAAAGGCCTGACAACTCCTGTTTTTTTATGCCTGGGAGCCCTAAACCACCATGAAAATATCTTGCTGTCACATTGGAAAGACACGTGGAGAGGCCATGGAGAGAGGCCTTTTAAGGAGAGGAGACCTGAGACCCCAGATATGCCAGGGTCTTGTCTAACCCAGTGGCTAAATGTTGCCTCATGGGTGTCCACTGCCACAACCAGTAGGGGATCTACCAGCTAAACTCAGCCCAGCTGCCCAGTTTCGAGGAAAAAAAAGCAGTAACCAGTCTCAAGCCCTCAAATTTTGGTATGGTTTACTGTGTATCTATAGATATGCAAAACAAGGAACTAGTTCTTTTGCTTGACAGAGGGCCATAAGAAATTTCTAATGAATTCAAATAGGCCCACCTAAAGGATTAAGAATACCTTTGTTTTCAAACTAGTCCTTTCATGATTAGAGAAGTGAGATTGTTAAAAGCCAAATGAAGCAGTGAACTTAAAGGGAATTCATTTTTTTTTCAGCTCACATATTTTAATCAACAAAGTGTCCCTTTTCCATTACAATCACAGATCTTTAATTTTTCTCTCCATATCCTGTTCTACCTACCTTTCCAGTATTCATACTACCCCCAAATCCCTTCTCTTTAGAGCCACTTCTCATTTTCCTTTTCATTTCTGACACATGGGTGGCTACAAGTCTCCTGGACACTAGTTCTCAAAGTGTGGAACCTGGCCCAGCAGAATTAGCACCACTGTGGAATTCACTAGAAATGCAAATTTTGGATGACTCTTCAGACCTATTAAAGCAGGGATCCTGGAGATGGGTTTGCAATCTGATTTAACAAGCCCTCCAGGTGATTTCGAATGTACACTAAAATTGAAAAACCACTGCCCTTGAGCAGGGGTCAGCTATCATATTATGCTTGTTACTTATGTTTTATAAATATTTTATGCCCTGAGAGCAATGTATCTGCTGCAACTCTTCAACTCTGTGGTAACAATATTAGCCACAGTGTATAGGGAAGTGAGTGTGTATGGCTGTGTTCCGATAAAAATATTACTGATATTCATTAATATTTGAATTCCATGTAATTTTTACATGTCACAAAGTATTGTTATTCTTTTGATTATTTTCAATCATTTAACAATGTGAAAACTATTCTTAGCTTGCAGGCTATATAAAAGCAGGCAATGGGTGAGGTATGTCCTGTGGGCCTTAGTACTCAGGCCTCTGACCTAGAATGTCTCTGGTTTTCTTTTATTGAGGGCACATTGTACAGACAAATCCATCTTTCATTCACCAATATGTTCTTTCTGAGGTGCCTAGATGATCCTGAATGCTCCAGGCCATTAATCTTCCTTGAAGCCATGTCTTCAGGAAACACCTCCACTGGGACACTGGGTCTGACCAAGGGCATCTATATGTGGCCCCTCAGCCTGGGCCTACTTTTCCCAGAAGGAAAATTGACTCAGCCTCAGGTCAACCTTGCTGGGAATGGGTTCAGGCCACTTCACTTCCAAGACCAGTAGTCCAACCTACACTGAGCTTGGCACTGGCCTCAAATAAACCAAAAGTGTGGAGCTGAGGCAGCCCCTCCCAATTACTCTGGGCAGGGTGAGCTTGGACCAGGTCACATGCACACAGCCTCTACCATCTGCAGCTATTCTTGCATGGCTGGGGTATTTCCTTTCCAGATCACACCTTTTGGGTGGTCCTGGGAACAAAAAGATATGTGTCTTGGCAAAGCTGTGACAGAAAGCACAGGGAACACTGAGCAGAAAAGCAGCAAGCAGTAAAGTTTTCTAATTAAAAGAAAAATTTTTCTTATGGCTCTGGCATGCCAACCCCCTCCCCTGAACATGCAGACACTTAATGACAATGGCTGTTTATTTTCCCATGCTAAACACAGTTGAAAACTCTGGCAGCCACCAGACTGCTGCTTTTCCCTCTGCTGTGGCTGCTCTGGGAATTGCAGTACTTCCAGGCTCTGGAAGCAAATGGCAGGCAGATGGATGGGGCGGGGGGGGCTACTATTGAAAGAAGAAAACCTTTTTAGTCTTCTTGAACTGGCAAAGCTAAAAATTGTGTTGTTGTTGTTGTTGTTGTTGTTATATGTAAAGAAGACAGGTGTTTGATTGGTGAACTTCTTTCTCTGCTTCAGAATCAAAGATCAGGAACAAGGAACATACATCATTGTATGTAAGCTTCCCTGTACAGATTTTAGCAATAGCCCTTCAGTGCAGTTCAAGGGTACAGCTCGGCCAGGTTAGGGTGGCTTTCTAACCAGTGATTGGATCACACTGTGTGGGAGAAAAAGAGGGAAAGGTTGATAGAATGATTAAGATGATTGTCATTATTGACAATTACTGTGAACAGGGCACTTGACACAAAAGATAATGAAACAGAGGCACAGACAACTTGTAAGGTCACCCGTTAAGTGGCCCAAACTGATTGTATTTCCAGGTGTACTTGGCTCCATGCTCTTTCAGCTTCTCCACACTACTTCCCAGCACCAGAAAGGAGAGCCCTCTCATTTGATACTAGCCCTTTGGGTACTACAAACTGCATGTTGTTCTAAGCACCTGACATAATTAATTCATCTAATCCTCATCATTACATTGTGGACACCATTATTATACAAATTTAAATAAGAGGCAATTGAAATATAAGGAGGAAATAACTTCTTCACATAGCTAGCAAATAGCTCAGTAGAATCTGAACCTTCGTCCACTGGTTTTGAGCTCCCTGCTCAGTCACTGCACTGCAGGCTGGAACCAACCAAAGAAAGGGGTTAGAGCCCTTGCTCTACCATCTATTAGTTGCATCGCTTTTGACAGGTTATGTAATATCTCAGAACCTTAGTTCTCTTACTTGTGATGGGGCCCTAAGAGGGTTAATAGTGAGAAGTATATGAACTGTCCTCTAAAGGTCTACTGGCTGAGCAGGTAGACAATGTTTAATAAGTGGAGACTATTTATTTGTCATTACAGATCTGGAGTTCACTCAGGATAAAGAAAGGAATCATGGACTTTTTAACCTTCCTAATAACATGGACATTACAGAAAATGGAGAAAATGCAGATAAGGATGAAAACAACAGAGATTAACATAATTCTAGCAGTAAGAGATTAGCACTTTTAACATTTGATGTATATTCCTCTGTTCTTTTTTCTATGCATATGTATACAATTACTCTTGTAATGTTGACGTTACATTGTATATTCCCTTATATGATCTTATTTTCACAAAATTGTCTATAATGAATATATTTCTGCATTCTTAAATATTCTACAATGCCATTTTTAAGAATATGTAGATTGTCACTATATGGTTACAGTATAATTTTTAAAATCAACTCCTTGTTGAATATTAAGGTTGCTTTCAATTTTTGCCTATTACATAAGTAAAGCTTTGATGGAAATTCTTGCATTAAGTATAACAACACAGATTTTAGCATCCTTTAAGATTTAAGATCTGCATTTTGGCATTTTTCTTGTTATATACTTACTGTGAGACCTTTGACAAGTTATTCACCCTTTCTGGATTCCGTTTTCTAATTGGTAAATGAGTATAATAACTATCTCATGAAATTTATGAAAATTAAGTTGAGAGGCAGAACATAGACCCTCAAGGTGTAACGGCAAAATCAAATGATATGAATATTTTCAAGACATGGGATAAAATTACCTTCTAGACAGTTGGAGATATATATATATTTGCCCACAGTGTAAGACAGTACCTATTTTCTTAAAAACTTGACATATTGAATATTCACACTGAAAAAATTCTTTGGCTGACTTTGTCAAAAAAAATTCAGTATTATTTTCATTTGCATTTCAGATCATGTGGATCTTTAATAAATGTTTATTTATGTGGGTGGTGTGGAACTGCTGACTGAGGAAAGAGAAGATTGATGAATGAACAAAAATACCACAATGAAGGATGGCAGAGTTATAAAATATGCAGCTGATGGGAAGAGACAGGGCTTGGAAAAATGACACTTCATAAGTATATAAACTGCCCCTCCAGAGAACTGCTCTCATCATTACAGGCAGCATTTTACATTGCGTTGTCTGAGAATCTGAGGTAGCCAAAATGCAAGGCTTGGAAAGGAAGTTTAAGTTGAAGGACACACAAGAAAGATAGATGAGTCTGTTTCTCACAGGCTTGTTTGCCACACGCCTCTGAACACCTCCAATCCTGGCCCGCACCCTGTGTGGTGGGGGCATCAGCTCTGACAGCTGCTGTTTCTGGGTGCTCTGCCTTCCCCTGCATTGGTTGTGGGAGGATAGAGCGCAGGGCAAGACTGCCATCAGCTTGACGACGCAATTCCTTTGATAACTACTAAGAAGAAAGAGCAAACCAATCGTTGCCAATTAAGGAGCACTGCAGCTCTGGGAACTAGTCCTTGGCTCTTTAAGATTTTATTTCAGGTCAGAGAAAAATAAGTAAGCAAGAGAGGGAGGCAGGGCTGAAATTAGCCTTCATTATCCTACTTTACCAGGCTTATAGAGTCAGAGGGAGAGAGAGAGAAAAAAGAGAGAGGGGGTGGGGAGGAGATTCATCTACAGATGATTTTTTTTTTTTTTTTGCCGTGGTTGTTGGCAGTGCTATTGTTACTCTAATCTAGGATGAGAACTGCATTTATTCACTGTGCTGTGTTTGACCCTATGACTTCAGAGATAAAGAAAATACTATTTGTCTTGAGGATGCTCTTAGTGACTTGAGGACATATTCAATCACTTGTAAGCATTTTCAACTCAGTGCTTTAGAAAGCTTGCAAGTATAACTTTTTAAAACAGGGCCGGGGATTTAGCTCAGTGGTTTCACCGCCTGCTGCACAAGTGCAAATGCAAAGACCTGAGTTCTATCCCGGTACCAAAACAAAAAAACCAACTTTTTAAAACATTATGTAATTGTTAGCAGGTACCAGTAAGCTTTCAGTGACTCACTCACTATTGAAGATCCAAAGCCAAAGAGTATAGGGCTAGGCGAGGACAGTCCCTGGTGAAAAAAAAGGCCTTCATGCTTGGAGAGCCACAAGCCACCCTGCAACCTTCCTCAGCCATGAATCGCTCACAGTGGATACTTCTCATGCTCAGCTCAAGACCCCCAGGGGACCTTCCGATCCATGAACTCCTCCATTTCTCAATTTTCAAAGACAGATTTTTCTGTCCCCTTTGGAGAAAGGGCCCCAGTGTTTTCAACTTCAGGCTCTTTCTTAGGCTCCCAACACATTTTGAGCACCTATTTGTTGGCCAAGGAGGCCAGTAGATTCCTTTTAGATGCCAGATTCCCTTACCCTGGCTTTTCCATGTTGCACCCAAGAAAAACTCTTGGGGCCCCTGTTTTCCCTGACTGTCTTGCCTCTCTCATTGACCTTGCTTGTCACATTTTTCTATCTTGACACCATCTCACTCAACTCCAATAGGCAGTCTACCTTCATGGTTTTATGATTTTACTTCCCAAGTAGCTCCTAACTCTATTCACCTGTGATCAACCCCAGCACCACTGCCACTTTACAGCTACTATCAGTGCTCCCTAGGACTCTTGAAATGTTTGGTCTTCACATTTTCAGTCATGATCCTCTTCCATCCATTCACCCCATCAAGCCTACTTCAATAGTTTCTCATTGATTTTATGAAAGTCCCAAGCCTCTAATACAGCTTTTAGGCCAATGTCTCTGTACACATTTTCAGCTTCATCCTGCCCCCTGGTTCCCTGGGCCTCTTCCACAATAGCCACAGCCACCTTTCAATTTCTCAGTCTATCCCTGTTCTCGTCTACCTTGGGGCCTCTGTACTTGTGTCTCCCTTCACCTGGACCACATTCTCCACCACCTCATTGAATTCCTCTGATTCCTTCATCTTTCCACTAAAGTCCCTTCCTCACAAATGTTCATCCTCACTACCCCATTCATATCAGATCCTACACACATTCTTAGTTTCCATGCAATTTGTCCTTCCTGATCCATTTCATAACTCATAAATTTATAACTATATAGCCATTTAATTTTATCTAAAATATATAATTATATCAAAAATATATAAGGGAAAATACTAGGATTCTCTTGCTATTGTATTTCTAGCATACCTTTAGTAAATAGTAAATAATCAGTAAATTGCTTATTAAAAGAATGAATTAAAAATGAATGAAGAAATAATTTTAAAAGACCAAGTTAGTTTTCTCAAGAAACACTATCTTCCTCAGAAATAAAACACATCAATACATGATTCTTCCTGGTTTTGGCATATTTGGATAATAGGATCAAGGGAGCCATTTATCTTTGGAATTCCACAAATGGGAAGAACTAGTTCAGAACATTTAGCTCTTTATGGCAATTTCCAATGTTATTGTGGTGATTTAGGGGGGAGTGGAGTAGAGTAATATAGTGAACATTTAATTAACTTAATTTTCCCCAAAAGCATCTAAGATCACCTACTTTTGACGTTATTAGTCCTTGTTGCAAGTTTATTCAGGGATCCATTCAGCATTCTTGCAGTGTGATCTTCTGGTTGCCTGTAATTGTTTGCTCATACATAACAATGGGCTAGGATCTCACTCCCAGGATCTCAGAGCTCAGGAGTCCTGTCTCAAGTTTAAGACCAGCCTGGATACACAGTGAGTTCAAGGCTAGCATGAACTACATAACAAGACTATCTCAAAAGAAAATATGTAAGAATGAACATGTGTACGAACAGGAACTGTATGCTATACTTCTATTCCCTGTTTTTGGAAAATGATCCTTTTTCCTATCTATTCTAATCTTACTTAAATTTCTAGATCCAGCTGAAATCCCATAAGAATAATTTTCCCCAGTTCTGAGTAACTACTTCTGTATGTGCCACACATTGTGCAGAGCACATTGTATAAGTTATTTTACTTCAGCCATAAGACATAGATGAGTGGGTATCATATTCCCCATTTAAAACAAAAAACAAGAGCACTAAAGGTCAGTGACTGAATTACTCATTCAGTGTCATCTGGCTGAGTTCAAACATAGGTCGGACTGACTCTGAAAGCCACACACTTACTCATGTGCTTGGCTGTCTCCACTTATTCCAGGAAGCATTTCTTGGTCATTTTCATTCCCACTGACTCCCTCCTCTGAATTGCCATAGTTCCTCCTGGCTGCAGCATCTGCTCTGGGTCTTATCCCATTCTGTGCTTATTTGTTGGGGCTCTATGTAGCCCTGTTTCCCCAGCTGACCTTGTGCAGCAGAACAGGGATAGCTGCTATTTCTGTCTTTTCCACACAGGGTTTAAATTGTACTACAGAATGTATAGTCTGCATCAGGCATATTTTGTAGTTGCTTAGACTCACACCATGGAATAGAATAGTGGCAGAAAAGAAGGAAGAGTTTATCAGGGGATTGCCCTGCAATTTACAGAGGAAGAGTGTTGAGGGACATCCTGTGAGAAACAGGGTGCTTGGTGAATCAGCCAGGCCATTGGAAGTGTTTTGGTGATCTTGATTATACTTGCACATGTCTCAGCAGCTAAATAATCAAAAACAGAAGTATTGCTTCCACAGAAAAGCAACATAGACCTCTTTGAAAACAAACTTTTATCAATGGGATGGCATTTTGCAAAATACAAAGACATGTTATTATTGTGGTGACTGTTAAAATAACAAATCATAGCCCAGCGCTGCCTCCCACACAGCTTATGTTTTCTTAATTATGAGGTGCTACAGTTCTTTTCCTCATTCAGTTGTAAGCCTCTAGCCCAGCTGTATCTCAGAGTCACAGTGAGAAAGTTATCAGCCTGTATTTACTTTATTTACATCTGTATTCATACACCTTCATGCTATCTTCCTATTTTTCCTTACACATCTTCGTTGACTTTTGTGTTTTTAATTGTTAAAACACAATTCCACTGCTTAACTACTTTCCTTCATATTCAATCCAAAATTCTGCCTCAGTTTCTGTTCTTGAAATCTCCCTCTTTCTTGGGGTTACAATAATCAGGGAACTTACTTTTTCTTGCATGAGACTCCTCTGAGTCCATTTTCAGAAAAGTAGGCCAAAGTCATAAAGAACAGACTTTCTGAGTGGTGACTTTCTGGCTCATCATTAATCACTTCCTTGTGAACAACTGGGAAAATGATTTCATGCAACTGCAGGCAAGTATCAAGCAAAATCCTCTGTTGAGTCCTATGAGGATAAAAGTAATTTTATAGAATGGGGAAAAATAAGTTTTCCATTTTTTCTAAACTAAGGTTTCTCTTTTCATTTTAAAATCTCAATAGCTTTCCATCTTATCATTTCAATCAATCATGGAAAATGATTCTGAGATGTTTATTTATATAGTTGGTAGATGGTACGAGTGCTCCTGTGAGTAAGGAACATTAAGATGTGTCACCAGTCCAACGGGGTCCAGTCTTTTCTGAGAAATAATTCCAACCTCATGAGTTAGATTTATTAAACCAGAGGTCTATGGCACAGGGAAAGGTAATGAGCCATGTGGACCCTTTGGATCTAAATTGCTTTTACTTAGTTGTGACCCAGCTCCATATGATGGATTTATTATGGGCTACAGCCTGTAATAAAGAGATAGTCACACTACAAAAGAAAAGTCTTTAGAGGGTAACTCTAGACTTGACATGTAATTATACCACAAGGTATTTGAAAGCTCTGGCAGACATTTGGACTTCTAATCAGTCTTGAATCTTTTCTTAGTAGATTGGGCAACTGTGCTACATCTTTTAGGAATTGTGAACTCAGAAAAAAGACAGAATACATTTCTCTTGCATTGGCAAGTAGGATTTCAAACAGAGCTGAGATGAACATGCTAAAGCCCAGCTTCTCCAGGGAAGCATAGCTATCAACAACCTAACCTTGCAGATTGTCATCAGAAACCTGCCTCTTCATACTGAACCACCAACATAATCAGCCCTCAACCCAACCTGCACAGTGAGTGAACCCAGGCAACTCTGTGAGTTCTCAATGGGGAGAGCTCTTCGTTTACAATATTGCCTTATTGGTCCCGCCCCTACAGACAAACATCAGCAGTGTCCAACCCTGCAGAACAAGCATGGAATCTCTGAATGCAAGATAGACAAAACATGCCTATTTTATTATACTTGAGAAGCAACTTTAATAAGAGATTCTTAATAACTTAAATGTGACCCAGGAAAAAATACAAGGATAAGAAAAAAAAAGGGCCTATGCCAATTCTTTCTACAATTTCTAATTGGAAAATATTGTCTTGTTTTCTTTCCAACTGTGCCCAGTTTACACATTCATTAATTCACCATGAGTCAGAGTCTGTGCTAAACATTGGAGAACAAGGCACAGGGCTGAAGAGGCGGTGAGTGAGAGTAGCTGCATTATTTACTCTGCTTCTTCTTTATGATAACATCACTCCAGTTGCTGCAGTGTTCTGGAAGAAACTGATTATCTCAATGACGTAATGTTACAGCTACTCTAGAGACTCCACTGCAGTGGAGACACGCCATAAGCAAATGGCACTTCAGCAACTTGGCTGAAGAGCTGAGGGCAATATTCAGCAGAGGGCACTTGTTCCCAGGGGAGAGTCTTAACAGAAGTCTCTGCAGAGATTGTTCCCTGTATGGAGGAGTTGGGCCTGTCTAACCAACTTTTGTTTCCTAAGGAAAATCCTGAAGAAATTCACTGCAACCTGCTAAGCCTCCTCTTTATAAAAAGATAGAAAACAAGTTGGTAAGACTAGGTTTCTTTGAGACCAAACAACAAGGTAATTTTCAAGGTTACCACTTTCTGCTTGACTGTTTGCAGAAATTATTCACATAGGTGGAACAAAGGGAAGAGAAGGGTGACCATTTGCTCTCTCTGTGTGTGTGTGTGTGTGTGTGTGTGTGTGTGTGTGTGTAACAGAGATGTAGATGGATGTCTTGGATGAAGGAAGCCCAGAGAGCAAGAGAGAAGGAAGCCTGGCTGCTCCTAGTGGCAATGTCCTAGGATGAGTATTTTCTTAATGAGTTTGCTTGGTGAAGGTGATATAACAAAAGACAACCAGAAATGTGATAAAGCCAATAAAACTATGGCAAATATTTTTGTGGCAAGTCCTCTTCAAAATGCTACAGTGTGTTTTCATGAAAATCAAACCAAAACACATGTCAAAAAACAAAACTCCTGTCAACAATTTCTGCTGTAAGTGAGAATGGGAGGTTGAGAAAAATCATACAATAGTATGTTTCCCACAGTTGTGTTCTTTGGTTAAAATATTGACTTACACAGGCCCTGCTGTTTGTTTTAGTGTGGTTGAAAAAGATAAAAAATAATAGGTGTTTCCTTTTACAGAACGATTCTGGAAGGTTACTGGTAGCTACTTACCTTTGGGAGAAAGCTCCGAAGGGAGTCTGGGAAAGCATAACTGAAGGACTGTGTGAGCTCTTACCTCTCTACAGGACCTGCACATGCCTTTCCTATAGCCTGCATCACTGCTCTAGGAAATATGTAATCTCCTTTCTTCTCTCCAAGATTCAGAGACATTGGCACCTTCTATGGGACAAGCTTTACATTGTGTGGTTTGCCTATTTTATGGGCAACTCTGACATGTGAAATGTTCTACACCATGTTTCCTGATCATTTCATAACAGTATTTTTCTTGGGAGAGATTCCTAGTTCAAAAATGACAAGATATTTGTATTATATCTCAAGGTTCACACTTTGACATATTTCCCCCTAAATCTCAAAAGTATAACTCATGATCCCTGCTTTGACCACCCTCCCCGCGCAACAGGTATGCTCACCCTTCATCACACCCCTGTCAATCATCATAGGCCATGTTGACAAAGGCACCAGTCTTGGAGCCTCCAGGAATCCTGGGGTGCAGGGAACCACAATATTGATTATGCCCCAAACAGGCTGTTAGCAGTGCAGGCTGTAAGCAGTTACCCCCACAATTGGCTTGCTTTTTTTAGAAGTGAGTCCAGCCCAAGCCTATGTGCTGAGGTCAGAGTAGCTTGCATCCAAATTCCATTCCCACAACTAAAACCTTCCTAACTAGAAGGACAATGTTCTAGTTACAATCCTATATCTTGTCTATTCTGTGCCTAATTTGAGAGTGCTTTGTCTTTTTTCCTTTACAAGCCATGTCTGCATTTCCATAGCAACTGCACAACTGCATGTCCCCACACATAGTCCCATTCGCACATGTAGTTTGCCTTTATCTCAAATGATTACCAATAAAAATCAGTGGCTTGGACTGACCAGTGCCTTTGCAGGTTAAGCAGCATTGGTTGTCCTGGCTACCTGGTTTCTCTGTCTCTTTAGTTCTGTCTTTCAGGGCGTTTTTTCTCAGCCTTGAGCTGTAGCACCAAGTAGGAGATCGGAACCTACTGCAGAGGTTTCTGGTACAGGGGAAGCTTTGACAGAGTTCAGCACCTTTATTTGGAAAACTCTCAGTTTCTCGATTATATAGGAATAGACTTAATAGACTGAGAAAATTGACTCATTTAGATGTTTTTTTGGTCTCTGGTCCTTTTTTTCCATGGTCTGCACATGCAGGACCAGCAGAAGCCTCACAGGCTATGAGCAACTCCTGGGAGCAAGTTAGGTGGAACAGATACAAATAACATAAAAGGCCTTTACCTTGTTAAAGCAGCTAGGGTGCTGTTCAATTTAGGTCATATGCCAGTTGCATTGGCATCTTCCCCCATGTCAGACAAAATGGAGTGTCACCGTAAGTCAGGTTGACTTCTCTTCCCTTCATACTCAGAAGAGTGCATTTGGTCCTGGCAAGATTAGGATTTTCAGATTAGTATCTTCCAGAGTTTAATTGCTTGGAGACTATTTGGTTGTTTTCAAATGCCCTTTAGCTATGGAACTCTTTGTGCAGGGGAAACTGTCATAGAAGCACATTATTGAAAACAACAAAAGGAGACTTAACCTGTCTGAAGCAGAGATGGAGATGTTCTTGACTGTTCACTTAGACCCCCAACTCAGACACCCCAGAGCTACTTGGGCCAATATGGTAGCCACTTATCACATGAGATATTTAAATTTAAATTAAGTAAAATTTAAAATTCAGTTTCTTAGGTGAGGAGCTACCTATTGGACTATGTGGTTGTAGAAGATTTCCATCATTGAAAAATGTTCTGTTTGGCAAAAATGTGTACTGAACAGCAAATTTCTAGAGTCTAAGAGATTTCTGAAGAGATCTGGAACTTCTAGAACTCTGAGAAATACTGTTAGAAAGCCACTGGTCTCATCTAATACCTGAGCAAGAAGAAAAATCTCAAGAGGGAATGTGGTTTTCCAGTCACATGGGAAGTTATTGAAGATCTAGAGCTACATCTCAGGTCCCCAACTCCAAAAGACTTCACCTCTGTCCCCAACCCTACACTCCCTGATCTTTCTTGTTTCCCTGGAATTCACCGCTTATACCTACCAGGCCTTTCCCTGATGTCTCTACTTTCTAAAGGTACCAGGTAGCTCTGAGGTTTAGAAAGGGACATTAAATTTTATACATGTTCAATCAGCTTCAGGCATTTAAATAGAGCCATTTAAACTCACATCAGGCAGGAGCAGATGTGGTGGGAAATACTGTCGATTAGTGAGCCACTAATTAATCTTTCTTCACCATGTACACTCTGGCAGAATCTAGAAAGTGCTGTTTTGCTAGGAGCTGTGGGAGCACTTGCTATGGAAACAATGCATGATTACAATGTTGATTTCTCGACTTTGTGCAGAGGCTGGCAGAGGAGGGCAGCTCTTGCCAGCAATCACCCTACAGTGAGAAAGGATGGAATTAGAATATAGAAAGTTACTTTAATTAGTAAACCAGGCCATTCTGGATTCTCTGCTTTTCACAGAATAAGCATAATTTATCCCCATAGCATCTTCCAATTCAGATATTTCTAATCATATCTTGTTATTTCGCAGTCTGTGTTATTATTATTATTTTTGTAATATTTGAGGTACAGATGGATGACCCGGCACCTAGCTATGCTTGATCAAAGAGCTCAGAACTTGTCAGGTTCTACTGCATACCTGTTAACTTCTTCCTTCCTGTCTGTGTTACCCTGTGACTGCTTCTGGGACATATCCATTGACAGGGAGATGCCCTGAAAAAGGCCAAACCAGAGTTGACCTCTCAGTGTATCCAGCCAGCCAGCAGCCTCAGTAGCTGCCCAAGCAGCCAGCGGCTGGTGAATGTGAATTCAGTGTCAGGCACAGTGCTCAGCACCAGGAGAGTTATATAAATGAAGAGAACATTACCTGGTACTGAAAACAGCCTCTTCGACCCACAACAGCAATATAGTACACTAGTTGTGGTAAAAGCATCTACAATGTGTGATGGGAACAGTTAGAGATGTTAGCTGCCATCACTACAGTAGACTGGTTCTCTCTAGTATTGTGCTGGTGAATTGCTGCATGTATTATTTTTTTGGCTTTTTCACCTACCTAGATAATTTCCATTTAAAATTCATTTGACGTCAATATTATCCATGAATTTTCTCTAGCTTTATTACCCTCCTAAATGGAAGGTAGTTAGGTGATTTATCTTTGTTCTTAGCCCATACATCTCTTTATTTAACACATGACATTGTCTTGTAATTACTTGCTTATGGTTCTATTGCCCTCTTAGAAAATGAGCTTTACCTCTCTGGAACCCTGTTTCTTCATTTCTGTAATAAAATAACATGAGGAAAATGAAGTTCAAATGGTAACTAATATTATCATTATAAATGAATGGGTGGATAGGAATATGGAAGATCTGAGGTATGCCTGGATCATAAAAATGAAAAGAAATTTACCAGGTAGAGAATATATTTCCATTGTAGTAGCACCCTTCTCAAAGTCTACAATAAATGACACTGAGAACTGCTTTGTTACAAAGTTCATTATTCACATCACCAGGACACCTTTTAGTTTTATTCATTTATTCATCCTTATTTATCCAGTAAATATCCATCATAGCATACAAATAGGATATTTGGGGAATTTGGGCAAGTGAAGGACATATAAAGCATTGAAAGTCAAAGACATATGAAATACATAACCTACAGACATATAATTAGTTAATAAATACAAAAACTAAAGATAGACATGAAAGACTCATATAATAAAACCATTACTGTGCGTCCTCATCCACCTTAGTCACTGGATCTGTCACTTCCCCAAAGGTAAGGTAAATGTTTCATATTCTTCAGGACATAGATACAGCCAGGACAGCACAACTAAAGACACTCACAAAAAAGGACTTCCAAAATAGCTTCAGAAATGTCAAGAATGATGGGATAAGTGTACTTGAAGTGAGGTCAAATATTTTGAGGGAGATTAATGGCAATGTATATTGGCAGCAATGAACAAGCCCCATACTAGACATCAAAATTTTGGTGCCTTGATTTTAGATCTATAGGCCTCTGGAATTATGAGAAATTAATTTCTATTGTTCATAGTTTACCCACTGTAAGATATTTTGTTACAGCAGCCTAAATGAACTAAAACAATGTGCATCCTCTAGAATGATAGGCAGATCAGGTAGCAGTGGGTTGCTCTTATCGAATGCAACTGGAAATTTAAGGAACAGAATAGGAGGGAGATTTTTGTTGTCATAGTTTTTCCCTCTGCACATTTAAATTTTTTAATTTATGTGCATGCATTACCTAGTCAAAAAAATTAAGCCAAAGCTCAAGTTATGAAATATTGCCAATTTATCATTGATGAGCAGCTACAAGTAAGCATTAAGACATAAGAGTACCCTCACTGTGCTTGTTGAACAGATAGCAGGACATTTGAGAAGCCATAAAGCACTCCTCAATGTCTTTAGATGTGTCCTGAGTGAAACATATATATTCCCCAGAGTAAGGTGTTGAAACAGCCTGAAGATTTAAAGATAAAGGAGAAAAAATTCTTTTATATATGAAGTTTTCCTGGTGAAATATGCTAGTGTTTATTATCTCCTAGTATTATTTTGAGTACTCAATATATACTAAGCACTATGTTAGCACGTGGAAGAGAGGTGTCTATGAAGGTGAGTAAAACACCATCCTTCCCTTCAGTGAACATTTATTCTGATCAACAAGATGAACCTAGCACACAAGAAGCACTACTTTTATGTGTAAAAGGGCTCAATTTATGTGTGTGATCTGTGGCCACTTCCAACGTTATTTCTCAATTCTGATTGGCAAACAATACAAAACCATATAGTTCTCTGAGTGGTGGAGATTGGGGCTTGATGCTGTTGAAATTTGACAACCAAAAGGCCATAAAGACTAGAATAATCGGGGGAGGAATCTTATTCCAGCAGAGGAAGCCAATGTAGACAGATGGACAGTAACTGGCTTATCTGGAGGACCATCTTACTTTTGTAAGTCTCCTCCAACTTTATCTGAGGAAAAGCACCAGTCTTAGGATTCACTGATCCTGCAGTCTTCCATCCGTGTGAGTTCAAACAGTAGTGTTTTGTCAGTGGGGAGCATTGTCAACATGGAAGTATCAACAGGTGTAGATAAACATGGCCACTTGTCACTTTGCATTTGTTTGGAGGTCCTGAGTAAAGAAGTCTTTTCATTCAACAAGTTGAAGAGGGGAAAATTGAGACTGATGAGTAGACAAAGCTGGAGTCACAGTAATCATCATTAGCTGTAGAACGCTAGACTTGTTCTTACTAACTAAAAAACAGGAAACACAACTATCTTGTACTGTGGTTTTGAAGATCAAATAAACTGAAAGTAAAGGACATATATAATACACCTAATAAATTGAAGCCATTTGTGTTTAAAACGTGTGCTTTTTCTCCTCCAGGATGTAGATCCAGATTTTAGATCCTACTCTGAGGGGCTCTTCATTCTTAGATCAATCCCAAGCATTAGACCTGATTATAATCTCTTAAAGCTAATCCTTGCATTTAAATTTACATTAATGATAATACTGACAATTGCAACCACTCTTTATTGATCACCTAGTATATACCAATCAGCCTAAATAAATCAATGTAGCCAAAAGTTTATGATATGGGTAAGTTTCTTAAAATATTTGCCTCACAATTATTTATGCTTTATCATAGACAGTAAAGCTGAAAAGTTCAATAACTTGTTCTAAATCATCTTATCAAAATGATTTAAATCAAAGGCTATATCTAAAATTATTTTGTGTGTCTAGCTATACATTGGGCTTTGTAGAAAAGAAATTGACAAAATGTAATTCCTGTCACTAAGAATTTACTACTTGAAGAAGGCAAATCGATATCCTATATCATTGAGGATAGGCCCATAATTATGTTCTGCAACAGCTGGAGTCAATCTTGTAGAGATGTCAGAAAAGAAAAGAGATGGAATATGTAAACCCCCACTAGCAGGAATCTAACTAATTGTAACAGTCAAAACTCCCTTTCTCACCCTCTCCCTCCTCATTTTCTATTCCCTGTTTTTAGGACAAAGCGACAAATGACAACAAAATTTCCCATCAGGGAGGTAGATAATGTTATTGATGTTTTTAATTCCAGGGATGTGCTCGTAGGTGGTTGTCTCAGAATGATAGTGACTGACAGAAAGCTGCCAGCAGACAGGGGCAAAGAATACAAATTCTATTCCTTTAAAGGATACAAGCAAGAGCTTCACCCCAAGAAGACTGGGGTGCAGGGCAAGAGACTTTGCAGTAAGCTCCTGATTAGAGATGCAGCTTCCTCCACAAAGTTCAAACCAGAGATGATGGTGCCCCTGCCTGGGGCTGAGCTTCGGGCAGGCCCTTGTAGCCTGCACACTGAGTTGTCCCTGGTTGCTGAGGGAAGTGGGGTTTGTGTATGGGAAGGTGAAGTCTTTCCACCTCTACAGCATTTCTTTACAGTTTTGACAGAAGAAAGTAGAAATTCTGGCTATTTCCACTGCTCCTGGTGCTTCCTGGAGCAAATTATTTTTCAGTTGCATTAGGGTAGGAATATATTTGCCCCAGGGATATTTACCTCTTTCATCTCTGTAGGAGCTCATAAGAGGCAGTCCTGCATGTTGCTAGGTAGAAGACACAAAGTGTATTGAAGTACTCAATATAGAAGTCTCTAGGAGCTGGCTAACACAAGTAGCACTGTATTTCTATTTTACTTGGACTTTGATCCTCACTGCAAAGCTTAGCAACATCCAGGACTGACAGACATAATTGTATATGTTGTGCACAGCACATCTGTAAGGAACTGCAGTTTTATGATTACCTGGATTCTTTTGAGATTCCTATTTGCTTCCCCAGTAATCATTGTTCATTTGCCTCCCCATTTACTGTTCATTTACAGGGTTTAGTCAATGATCACGGATGTTTATGATATAACTAAACACTATAAATTCTGAATAATCAAACAAGAGGAAGATATATTCTGTTTTCTACTTTAGGTAGAGTATGGGTAAACACAATAAATATTTCAAAACAAGATGTGAAAGAAAAAGTATCTGTGCTTAATCAAAACATTGATCCTACAAATCCATTTATTTAGGGTCTTGCATTACACGGTTATATAGCCTATCATACTACACAAGAAAATAAGTCGTATCTCTTGCCTCTATCTTTACTTTATCACACTTCCACACTGAAAATTGTTTTATGATACTTCCATTTCAATACAAGTTGACTTAAATACCTAGTATGTAAATCAAAAACCTATGAGCTGAAAGTGAGTAGTGGGGTGGAAGGTTAATTTGTAATTCATGAATATGCCCCAGATAATGCAAGAATGAATAGCCCCCAGATAAGGCATGAATAAGAATCATATGGGATACACAGGGTACTAATACATTTTAAGGAGAAATGGAGATTGGACTAAATTATGAGGGACTTAACAACTCTGCCTCTCTCTGTTGGGATTGAGTATAACCCTCTGTCTAGCTTGCTCTTAGCTCAACTGAGGGGGCCAGGTCTCATTCAAAAATACACATATGTGCTAACTGTCTCACACTCATTTATTTGAAAGTATATGGCAAAAAAAAGAGGTTAAAGCCTGAAGAAATTCATGAAAGATTAGTACTGAATTGGAATTACATTATTTGATATGAACAGCAAAATTTCCACATTGGAACTACATTTTTTTTCTATCAAATTTCTCAATTTGGATAATACTATTTTCTCTCAGTATCTTTTTCCAATACTTCCCCCACTGATAGTTCTTCTACTAAACAGACTTCTCATCCAGGCTAGGAAAAGGTTCAAGGACTGAACACCTTGAGTGGGAGGAAACGACAATTGAACCAATTAGCCATTTTGTAACCTCTATCTAGTTTGAAGACAGGTTTTGTTCTTGATTCTTTGTATTCAGAAATTTTTTACACATGGTAATCACTATTCTATAATTACATTAAATGCTAGCTTCTGTGATCTCTCTTAAACGCTGTGAAGCTGCAAAGCAATCCACCTAGGCAATGATGAACTTTCTAAATTAGACACAATATACTGATTTAATGTGCATACAGCTAAAGTAAGTGGGGGTAGCCAATTATTTGTGGTTATAAATGTTAACAAACAAGCAAGAAAAATTGTAATTGCATTTTCTCTTTCTCCTGGCCACACATGTGCATGCCTGTAGGCACACACATGGACACACACACACATACACACGCATCTTTCATTACTCAGGGATAATGTGCAAAACTATAAAAATTATGACTCTTACATAAATTGAATTCAAGTTAAATGTCTCATTTATTTCTGTTTTTTAAAGGGGGAACTAATAAATTGCTATTGTAGATCTTAAGGTTGGGCAATCAGGAATGTTGAAATGGATTTGCTAATAAATTCAAAAGGTAAATACAATAAAATTTAATATTTGAAGTAATCTTTTTGATAGATCAGAAGTCATATACACACTTACCAGATAAAATTCATTTACATTGCTATGGATAAGAATCATGTGCATTAGTCTGGCTTTTCTACAACTTAATTCCACCTCTACTGAGTTCCAAAATAGCCCAGTCAATAGAAATCAACTGAAGGTACCATTTCCAGAGAATCCAATAATTCTCTGAGGAGCTGCTAGACAATTTCCTGAATACCCAGGAAGAAAGACATTCATCTGTCTCTTTTGCCCATTTCTGAGTATTGGATCATTTTTTTCCCATCAGAGAAAGCCAACTAGTCATACTGGTGTTTCTGAAGAAGATAAAAAGTAGCTGGAGAAAAATCACATGGATCATTCAAATACACACAAAGAAGGGCTAAATAAAGCAAAGGCTAAAATTCAGGAACACCTAGGACCCTAAAGATATAGAGCTAGGAGGTATTGTAGCAATCACTGGAGACTTGCACTTCACAGAAAATGAGTCTGAGGGTGCCTTCTTGGCAGGTGAAAGATGTTCAGGCCTCTGCTCAGGTGCATTGAGCTCTGTGAAGTCTGCTGCAGAAGATTCCTCTCCTCGGGATAACGATCTCCTTTCTCCTCCTTCTGCTGTCTATGAGATGTTTGTTTTTGTACCTAAGAGCAGTCAAAATTAAAACGCATAGGGCCGGGGATTTAGCTCAGTGGTTCCACCGCCTGCTTCACAAGCGCAAGGACCAGAGTTCGATCTCCAGTACCAAAAAAAAAAAAAAATTTAAATGCATAGAAAAGCTATCTATAAAGGTAATATATTTCTTTGTAATCATGAATGCATACTCAAACATTTTTCTAATGGAGGGATTGAAAATGAGTTTTAAAGTAAACACTTTGTATTTCATATAAATGTCATGAAATAATATGGAAAATAGTTTCAAAGATTGAAAATACGACCTAAACTTTAAGCTCCTTCTTTGACTGGGCTTTTAATCCTCTCTACACTTCCTAGAACTAGAAAATGGCAGCAAGACCTCTTTCTGAGCCCTGGATCCTTGTTTTTGGAAAGTCTTTGCTGGGTTGGCAAGCTAGCATTTCTCTGCATTTTAAACAAGGCCTCTAATCCCCCAAAGCTGTGATATGATTGAAAAGAACAAAATGCCCTGGAAAAACAAAACAACCTGTTTTCATTTCTTTTTTTGTGTTTCCAAAAGATATGCTTTTAAATTCATTCTTTCTTAGGGCTTTCTATGCATAACTCACTCTGATCAGGAGTAGTCTATATTATCAACTCCTGCATATTTAAATTTGATTAAACACAGGAGAGTATGGATTATGTCATTAGATATATGTTATATAATTGGTAGGTTAAAGGTACTTATTAGTTGCAATTATACTGATGCCAATAGGACTAAATGGCTTCTCACAATTTACAGCTCATAACAAAATCAAATTCTGATTACTGTAATTATTTCCTTCAAAATGTAAAGTATGAGAATTATTCCCATACATGAGAAAAAAGCAGAAAAAAACCAGGGAAAATGAATATTACTTATCACCTTGTCTTTATCTTCAAGACTTAGGCTAAATTGCTATTACTTCATCTTGTTAAATTCAGTTAAATTGACATTTCTTTCAATACTTTGAGGATAAGAAGGGAATGAATAAAGCTGAATGACTGCTCCAAATTCAATTTGGAAACTTCAGAATGAGAAATATTCATGTAAATACAGTATGGAGTTCTGAAGGAGCTGATATATGTCAATTTATTTCTTGGACATGTGAGTGTTGGATCCTTCCCATTATATCTACACCCATACTCCCACCCTACTCATCACAATAATTCCTATTACTAGAGACAACTGAAGTCAGGCTTCTTGTCACAGTGTTCGCCATCCTCATTCCTTGCTTTTAGAAATGACTTTTTATTTGCATAGCACTTTCCACAAGGTTTTCAGCTTTGAGTCTTATAACTAACCTGCCTGGGGAATAAGGCACGTATCACCAACTCACCACAGAGGCAAACACTGAGCTGTCCAGGAACTGAACCAGGCCCCATTTCTAGGAAATAGAAAAGCTAGAAGTTCACCCCCTGTCTTCTCATTTCAAACCCCATTCTCTTTTTCTATACGGTCTCCATTATGGGAAATTGTCAATTAAATTGATTAAATTAAAAATACTTAGGGTTTGTTATGGTTCAATATGAAGTGTCCTCCAAAGATACATATATTGAGAATTTGGCCCCTGATGCTGCCAAGTTCAGAGATGGGATCTAGAGAAGTAACTGGATCATGAAGGCATTAAGCTCACCAGTGGATTAATCTATTGATGAGTTCATAGTTGCATGACTTCCTCGCTCCCTATTTCTCCTTCCTGGCTGCCACGAGGGGAGCAGCTCTCCTCTGTCATAACCTTTTGCCTGATATTTCTGCCTTGGAGCCAGCTGAACATGGAGTAAAATCTCTGAAACTGTGAGTCAATATAAATCTTTCCTGTTTTAAGTTGTTTATGCCAGATATTTTCTTTCAGTAATGGAAAGGTGGCTAATGCAATGTTATTAACAACATTCTCTAGCCTTGGCTTTTTCATGATAATTTCCAGAGATCAGTATTTCCTAACTTTGCTCACCTTGGAAAAAAGTACACAATAGGTTTTGTAGCTCCAAATGTTTAATAAGGCATATAAACAGCAAGATCATTTCTAATACAAATTTTCTTCCCCAATAAGGATTGGTAAGACATTTATTACCCAAGAAGATGAAATTCATTTCAAATATAGTAAATAAATATTTGTTCTCTACTGCTAAGAGGGGCTTAACTAAGCAAGACAAAGGAACAGTGCTTTTTGTCTTCAAGGAACTGAGCCTACTTCAAAGATGGCAACATATAAAGTGGAATGCAAAATATGCACTTGCATTGTTCAAATGATATTCAGAGGAGTATTCAGAGGAGAGGTAATCCTGACATAGGAGGAAAGCAAAACAACCGTTTCTTCTTCTTTATCAGGTAATCTGATTATGGTAGTAAGAAACGCTGGTCATAAGACATCAGGCAGGCAATCATACACAATTGCTCTTGACTATGCTGTAGGGAGAAAGTGACACAAATTTTATAATGCAGGATGGAGTGATCTTCATTAGGATACAAAGTAAGGTTGCTGGGGCAACCCTCTCATGTTTCTTTTATTTCTAAAAGTAACAATCGTTTTTATCTGAAAGGCCCCTGGAAAATCAAACTAATTACATTCTGGATAGTCCAGCCCAAAAGTAGCCGCTTGTGACTCCCAGAATTAAAACATTTTCTGGCTTTCAGAACTGCCTTTTCCACAGCATGTCTTTTGCCCATATATGAAACATCAAAGCACACTGCCTGATGTATATAGCATTTGAATGAAAATACTGTTATGCAATCACGTTTCAGGGTCAAAAATCATATCATAATAACAATTTTCCTACATTTTTGCCTCATCTTAAGGATATTGTGTTTGTTAGGTTCTTTCAGATGCAAAGAGGTAGAAATAGGCTCCAATTAGTGATTGGAATACAGAGGAAAGTGTGAAAAGCTTGATGCCCTCTAAGAGCACAGAGCCAGGGGTCATGGAGAATTGGAACACCCTACTTACTGTATGCAGCATGAAACATCAGCTTTGCTGGTTTGACAAGAGCTTGAGGTCAGGAGCAGAAATTTCATTTCTAAGCCAAGTTTATGTTTCAGTTCCTACATCAGCTTTTCCCATCAACTCTTTCTTTTTGCCTTGGATATCAATTTTGTTTATTCCATCCCCTGTTCTGCCCTCATGCTCCTTACTTTCCATACTTTCTGCTTGCTCATGGCTTGGCACTCCACAGCTCTGAGTACAAACTTCATGCTCTGTTTCCCCATGCCTCCATCACTGCACCATGCTGTTTCATAGGTCTTTCATTCAAACTCCCCTAAAAGAGAATCTACCCCAGCCTATTAGTTCTGTGCATATGGCAGCCCTTGTTGGGGAGAGCTCTTGTGCTAGGTACCTAGACGGTCCCACCCAGCTCGCAGATGGTGGAGATCTATTCTTGGTCTAGTATGCTGATGCCAGAGTAGCAGACACATACACCACCTACATGGTGACCTATATAGAAGGAAACACTCAGGAGAGAGGCTCCAGTAGGCCCAGAACTTGGACATCTCAGAGGAGACCAGTGAGACTTGTAGGTGCAGGATATCTTCTTGGGATTCTTTAGTCAAATGCATGAACTCAAAGTTTTGAAGAAGACAGAGATAAGGCCAAGATATTGGTATGATAATTCCAAATCTGCATGAATCTGACTTTTTGCCTTAATCTGAACTCATCCTTGAAGGAAGAAAAAATCTGAGTATAGGTGACTCTCTGCAATATTAAAAAAGTAAGTATTCCATGAAAAGGATAAGTTACTATTTCTCTAATGTGCTGAAGCTAGTATTTAAGTGTGCGATTCAACCAGCAAGTAATCAGATTGCCAACAATCTGTAGCATTTAAGATAGCATGTCAGAGCCACAAAGTAACTCTTGTAAACACACTGTTAAGGCCAATGTCTGAATTCATCTTAGACACATGATTCTGAACATTTATAACACCTGTGTTTACATTCATTCAGATTACTAGTTTCAACAAAAATGAATCTATAAATATATTGGCTGATCAAAAGTAAACTTACAAATACAAAACATATTTTAAAATCACATTTTAAAATCACATTTTACATGTTACATCAAGTTATACAGTTTTTTTATTATTTCAAAATTTTTCCAAACACTCACATTTTATTTCCAAGCAAAAAAAAGTGTATATTTTTTTTTAAAAAGAAGAAAGTCACATCTTACAGTGTCCATAGTCAGTCTATTGTATTTGTTGAGCCATCAATTACCATGACACTAAATTTTTTCCTATGCAGGCCTTTATATTGAACTTGAAACAAAATATCAACCTGCCTTCTAAAAATTTGTAGTAGCAATTTATTTTTTGCTGAAAAAAATTTCAACTTCACAAGAGATATTATTCCTTCATGGGATGTAAAACATCATGTCCAAGACAATGATTTCCTTATTTAAAAAATGGAAAAAATTATTCATTTCTAGTGGCAACATTCAGAATTGTATTATTTCATCAAAATAGGGTAATTTATTGAAGCACTCAGAGTAAAATATACTGACTTTTCAAAGGGAAATCACTATATTTTTGTAGGCTCTTGGGTCAATGTTATTAGTTGTACTTATACTGAATTCCAGAACTCTTAAATAATTGCTTTAAAATATAAATATAACATACAAAAATTTATTAGGACTTCCCCTAGAATTTAGAACCACATTACACTGTTAAATTTTTAAACAAAAATGAACTTTTAAAAGTTCTCTCAAAGACACTAAAAGATGAAAGTTAGATAAAATGCTGTTTAAATCATGAGTTTATAGAAAGATGTTCAGCTACTGAGTGCTTCTACATTGCCAGCCTGGCAGACAATGCTATGTGGCAATCAGACCTATAGTTGCCAACTGCAGTGGGTTGAATAGGGGCTCCTCCAAACATATGTCCATGCTTTGATTTTCAAACCTGTAAGTGTTACCTTATTTGGGAAAATGGTCTTTAGGAAATTAATTATGGATATCAGGATGAGATCTTGGATTATCCAGGTGGATCCTAAAGCCAAAGACACTTGTCAAGAGACAGAAAAGAAGAGGAGAAGGCAATGTGAGCACAGGATCAGATATTGGAATGAAACAGCCACTAACCAAGGAATGCCAACAACAGTCAGAAGAAACTGGAGGGCACAGGAAAGGATCCCACACACATACACACATGTGCACACACGGTCTGAGGGGAGAGTGTGGCCCTGCCTTGATTTTGGATTGGTACCCTCCCAAGTTATAAAATAATGCATGTATTGTGTTTTAAGCTACCTAGTTTGTGATGGTTTGAATTGCTTAGGATATCAAGGTAGCCACAACAGTGCAACTGAAATGCTCACCAAAAAATGGCTTGCTGAACTGTTTCAGAAAATGACAAGGGCAATGGGATAAGTACCTTGAAGAGAAATATTTTGAAGGGGATTAATGACATGTGTCTCTTACTGTAATAATTTTTTAATTTAAACATATGTTTTACTTTTTAATCATGCATCATAGATGGACAAACCCAGTTCATTCTTACATGAAGCCTATAATATCATAGGCACAAAGGTGAAAATGTTGCTTAGGACTCATAAAGCAAATATAAAATACTACAGATATTCACAAGGGAAAAACTTATGTCAGATAGATAATAACCAAAAAAACCAGAATGAAGTAGGTAGCTCACAAAAAGGACACTGGCCAATGGCTAGTATTTTGAAAGACCATAGGAGCAAGGTCTTATTCTGGCAGTGTTTCATAATTAATTTCATGTTCGCTAATTTGAATACTTTTATTAAGATCCAGCTTGTTGTTTACAAACTATTTTTCAAAAGTTAACCCTATGTACTCCTCTCCTTTAATCATTTTAATATAATGACATTGGCTATGAAGTGAAACATAAAGCAAGAACTTCTAGCCAGAAAGAAATCATTCTACTAAGTAACCTGTTACTGATTCTTAAAGTTCACTGCTTTGATTTAACTAGGATAGCCGGTCTCCTTTTGCATTCCTAAATGTTGGATTTTTGTCATGTCTCTGAATTGTTATCAGTCTAATCAGAAATTATCCATTATATTGATCATTCCAGAGAACTGATTTTGCTTTGCTGATTTTGGTTTGCTTTCTTTTTAAAAAATTAATTCTGCTATTATTTTAAATGAAATTTTTCTTTGGTTTTATTCAAGTATTTTTAAATGTAATTTTTAACTTCCTGATCTGAGCATTTAGCACTTGTTTTCTGCTTTTTTTTTCTGAGATGAGCACTGTTTGTAGGTATTCCCTTAAAGATTACTTTTTATTCATCCCAGAAGGTTTTGCTATCATATTGTCTAATTTCACTACATGTAATACCCATAGTTATTTAAAATCAAGTGTCAAGAACAGTGAAGACTTTGAAATTCTACCCCACTTATAACTTAACAAGCTAGCTTGCCAGAATGCTGACAAAACCCATGAGACATCTGGGCCAGAGATAAAGGAAGCTTATTGGTCACAGCAATCGCAATCATTATATCCAGAATATCTGTATTTGTGCCCATTTGTTGAGCCCCAGTTCCCTTGGATCTGTACAGAAGGAGCCAGACAATGCCTCTCATGCAGTGGGTTGCATTACAGGAGAGGAAGCCTGGGCTTGAAGGACCCAAATCTTTTATAATGAACTACAAACTTT